>NW_009647735.1:4268036-4373006 GCF_000708025.1 Charadrius vociferus | reverse complement strand
CCCTATCTTTAGTGTGGCCATTCAAAATGAGCTAAGCCCTCTCTTGGTCTTTTAACTTACTAATTTTCTATTTGTTTCTGAGGCTACTAAAATGTTCTTGAATGCAAAAGTTCTGGGGTTTATGGCACATGCCAAGGTAAGGGACCTGAATGGAAGCAGAATAATGAGTCAGTGTTGCTTTGGCTCTGCTGAACACGGAGCTGCTCTGTGCTCAGCACTCTCAGTCCTGGCCACAAAGCCTCTACCCTAGTCATGAATGATGTATTTATGTTAGTGTTAAAGAAATATGGACAAAGGTGGTCATGCATCCTGGTTTCAGCTGGGATAGAGTTAGTTTTCTTTCTAGTGGCTGATGTTTCAGGTTTGGTATGAAAGGCATGTCAACAATACATACTGTTTCAGTTGTTGCTAGGTGATATTTATAGTATTCAAGGGCTTTTTTTAGCTTCCCATAGAAGCTGAGAAGGAGCATAGGCAGAACAATGGAATGGGCAGTGGAATATTCCATCCCACAGACGTCATGCTCAGTAGATAAATGGGGGTTGTCTGGGAGCAGGAATTCACAGTCCTTGCTCGGGATGGTGCCAGTTCACCAGTTACCAGGTGGTGAGAGTGACTTCGGTCATTATTACTATTATTGCTATTTTCCATTTCTGATATTGTTCTATTAAACTGTCTGTATCTCAACCCATGAGTTTTTATCCCTTTCCTTTCCTTTTCTCCCTCTTCTCCCTACCCTTCGTGAGGGGAGAGCAGCTGCATGGCTGCCAGCTGGGGTTAAACCATGGCACACGTGTTCCCTTTCTTTGATATCAACCAGAATAATTTTGTATGTTTTTGTATAACCAGGTATGGATGACCCATATAATTTGAGCCATGACATTTATAGATAGTGGAAAAATAACTATGCAAAAAGTTTTACATTTGCCAACTCATGAATGAATCTCAAATGGCTAATGGGACCAAAAAAAAGTGAGGGCTTGCACCAAGAGGGCAAGAAGAATGAATTATTGTAATAGATGAGATGTACTCCTGCGCTGACTCTTGTTATTAGTCATGGTTAGATTCTCAGAGGGAGTGTTCAATATTTGATGTATACACACTTAGGTTTTCTTGCTTATTGCGTTATTACAGTCAAGTAGTTCTTTTATTATTTCAATTCTGAAGTAAGTATATATATCTATAAAACTCGTAAGCATCATGTTTAGACAGGAAATGAGAAAAATGACCGTGTGCCTTAGTTATGCTTCAGAAAGAGCCACTAATTTTCTCTGTTTCATTATGTCTAAGTCGGAGGTGTTGTTTTCTCCTGTGACTGTTGAAGTGTATTTACTGTAGTTGCACCTGGATAGATAATGAAGTCTTGCACTGAATTTGAATATTGGCTTATGTTGCCTTTTTTTCAAGTGCATTAAACACTGTGATCTTGAATCCCAGATTTTGCTGGCACTTAGTGAGGTTGATGGATTCTGGAGAAAACTCTGCTATCGGTATTCAAAAAGTGCCACTAGTAACAGTTGGAAAGCAGATGAAAGTCTATTTTCTAACTGGACTTGAAATGCTGTACTTAAGCAGGAGCTGCCAATACCGTAAGATTGGCACCTTAAGATACCTTAGACATTTGACTGTAAGACCATAAGATTTGTGTTCAAAATTCTTTTCTCTTGCAACAGTGAAGATATTGCAAAGAATGTAATGCAAGGCAAATACAATGTAACATAGACTGTAATTTATCTGTTATCCAGTCTTGCACTGACTTAAACTATATGTCATTTGAAATTTGCTTGACAGAGAATTCTTTTTTAAGATCTCATCAAACAACTAAAACAATAATGACCCCCCAATACTGACAAACTCAGTTACACAAGGGTTCACAGTATTTATGTATGAAACAAAATACAAGACATTTTGATTTTAGTTGAGATGTTTTAGAAGGTTATTTTTAGAAGTGGACCACTTCTTATGGAAAATCAAGTGTGGATTTACAGCAAATTATTATGCGTAACTATGTTAGTTTCAGGAAGTCCATATGATTTCTTATCACAGGGTAAGAACTTGCTGAGATAAAATGATATGCTCGTGTATATGATATAGACATCTCCATATTTCATATTGGAAAACCAGCATTTTTAAACTGGTAGACCTCTACTTTTTGTAGAATTGTGGTAGATGCTGAAGCTCATAAACTACGAAATTGCTTCTTACTTTAGGCCTATAGTATCTATACCCGGCTATCTGGGAAGAGATCCTTGTGTGAAGTTCATCAAGCATTCCGGTGTCGGTTCTGGCAGTGGGAAAGAAATACCACTTGAGTTGCATATATTGTCAGCTCAGACATCCTTTTCAAAACCTGAAGTCCAGTCTGAATACAGATGCATCAATGCTGTGTCCCATTCTCCCAAACTAGTGTTCAAGAGATTTGCTTTTGTCCCTGTGTAAACACTCTGAACTCTGTCCAAATGTGCATGTTTTGAAAACTACTGAATTACCATAAAATTGAATTTCACCTTTTGCTTAGCTGTAGTCGATTGATTTATATAGGCTTCAAAATGCAGATAATCAGTTTTCAGGGTTCTGAGAATGCTTCCAATGCATTGATTGTCAGTAAATGTGATACATTTTCAGTGTTTGCATCAAATATATCTCTATTATAAAACTGTAATTTATTTTAAAATAATAATCACTTAAACTTTCTCTTAACACAGCTCCAATGGAATAAGGATATAAAATTCTCTACAGAAATATGATTTTTATTTTTTTTCTCTCTGCCTTAAACCTGCTTTTCAGAAGGTTTTAGAAATCTGTCCAATGTGTTTGTAAGGACATAGGCATTCAGTTTTACCCTGCTTTCTGAAGAGCAACAGTGCAGATTTTTATCTTTTGATTGCTTCAAATACTTTTGTGTCTCTCTTTTTGGGGAAAAAAGGTGATCTGCTCTTTAGTCAAACCTGTTTTATAGAAGTTTTCTGTTTAATATCATTCTGATATTCCTGGAACACTTTTGTTTCTCTTAAAACTATTATCCTCCACCTTGGATATTCCATCTTTCAGATACTGTGTTGGGAAATGACTACAATACATTCTTGCTTGTTTGAATCCCATGTCTAAACTTGCTCGCTTCTTTTGTCCTTGAATATGATCTTTAATGGTTCTTTGAAGTCTCTCTGATGAGTTTAATCGCTGGTGTGGAAGGAGAGCACAAGCCAAAAACTTACTCTGTAAAACGTGACAAACAAGTTATGTAGATTATGACTTTTGATGGATACTTTTGACGTTGTAATTTGGTAGGGCAGTCGCTATATTTTTGTCTAGCCTGTCTTCCAAACCAGCCGGCCTGAATATCCTGAACTGCCCAAGGACTCATTTTATCCTACAAATGTTTATGCAAATGTGTTCTGTACAAGTTAACATATTACATAAACTGAGTTTTATTCTCAAGCTTAGCATTTCATTTTGTCAGTCTGTCATTAAAAATAGCCAGTTGCAAATTAGCAGTGCTAGCTGACTCTCTTTAATCAATTTCCTCAGCAATTGTGAAATTCAAAATTACTTTCAGAAGCGTTTAATAATGCCAGCGTTACATTTATATGGCATCTCAGGACAAAGGAGTTAATCATGACACAGAATCTAAACTGCAGATTGACAGAAATAAATCAGATGAGGGAGAAGAATTCCCACCAATATTATTTCACAACCGGTGGCATCTAATTGCCTTCCGTGTGTTCACCAGGACTGCTCTGAATCTTGTTTCTGAATGATTGATTGCTCAGCTTAGCTGTTAAACTGGATTTGCAGTTTATCGAAGGCTGCTGTGAAGTGAGTAAGCCTTGAAAATGGGTTGAACGGCATCATACATTACTGTTGGCTGCTGTGTTGGTTAATGCTGCGCATCTAGCCCTCTGACATTATCACAGACATTATAATCTTCTATTACTGCAGGGGAATGGCCTGCTATCAGTAATGTGTCCAGTCCTTGAAAGATTCAATATCAAAAGCCATTTACTTCTGTAGGACTGCAAGTTTGTTCTGTGGATTCCTATTGCCTTATAAAGGCATGTAGGAGTTGTCTGGCCACTGTGTTCAGCTGGAGCATCTTGACTAGCTACTACTATATAGACACGTGGCATTTAGGTTTGACATTCTCCATGCTGCTGGCCCCATACGTAATCTGTGTATACTTACATAGAATGACTTACTGTGTCATTTTTTTTTTCCTCTCTGCCTCTACAACAGTGACAAACCTGTCTTACATTATCCAAAGGTCTGCAAGGGCAGGCAGTGAGGTCCAGACTACAAAGCATGTTCCTGGTCTTCAGTTGTACAGTTGTGGAAAAAAAAGTACTGGGCAGTGCTATGGAACCATGGAGACAAACCAGAGTGATGGAGAAGCTTGAGAAGTGTAAGGTTTGGTTCAGAGTGTACCACTATTCAAACGCTGGAGAAGGAACAAAATTTTCCGGTTCTTTTCATGATCATTCAAGCTTACTGAGAAATTAACTGTACAATATGGTATCTTGCTTTTCCGTCTAGGATTAGCTTGATGAAAATTAATGCTAAGTTTCAAATGGCTTGTTTTAGGTATTTCCCAAGTATGAATATTTTATATGAGTGAAATATCAACTGAATCCAGCCCCAAATGCAGATTTGAGCTGACTTATATATGCATATAGTTGAGTCCAGTTGGTAGGACTAACAAAGAATACTTGTTGCCATGTCTTGTTTTTATTTAGAGAGAAAAAACAGGAAAGCTTTAATATATCTGTCTAATAGACAAATATGTATTTCTGAAGAGACAGTGTTGTTTTACAGTAGAAGTCAAATGTTGTCTAATCTGTCATGAATTTGGTCTGTCCAGCGTTTACCTGTGCTCTTACGGATGTTTCTAGTGCTTGCTATAGGCTGTTCTGACATCTCCTACTATGGATAAAGTATTATTCAATGTCATTTTAGGTGACTTTCACAGAAGAGAAGCGCAATCGCGTAGTCTGGACTACATGCACTAGCAGCTTGCCCAGCAACAAAACCAAAATATTAACTGGGAAGCAGAAATGCAGGTGGGAAATACTGTGGGCACTCGTTCATTCTATAGATCAAATGGGAGGTTTCGATTTCAAGAAGGACTTTTTCTTGGATATCTCAGGATTCTGCTTACTTTAGTTTGATGCCATCCTGTTAAAATATTTTCTGCATCATTCTACAGTAAAATTTACATGACTTTTCTTCCCGTAGTCATTGCTTATAGGGATAATTTGAAGAAGCTGATTAATTTCACCATCTTTTGTATGTAAATCAGTAACGGACACTGGGAAGATTAATGTTTGTAAAAGAAAAGATTATATAACAGTCATAAATCTTTTGTGGGCATCATATGTCATCTTCAGTTACCAATACAGAAATGATCAAGTTAATTCTGATGCATAATAAAGATTGCCTGCTGGTCTTGGGGCATAACCCAGCCATGGTGGGACAGGCAGGTGCAGTCTTTTTGCTGACGTTGGGTGGCCCCAGTTCTGTGGCAGAGCTCTTCGCATTCTTTCCTCAATGTCACCTTCAGGACATGGTCTTGAAGAATTCCCACAGGGCTATTAAAAGCTCTGTAGAAGTAAAAAACTTTCATTTTTCCATTGGCTTTTTTAATCACCGAAACCACATAAAATTAAATTTGAAAAAAGAAAAAACTCTGAAGTGATGTTTTGAGGAACGTGTCCCTTTCCTATTCCTTTATCATAATTGACAGGCCGTAGAAACTCATCTCCCAAATGTTTCATGAAAAATGTTTTGCCAGGACGGCTGAGCAGGCTACACTGAAACGAAGTCCCAGCTGACATGTGAATAATCTCCACCCTGAACAATTTCGAGCCGTAGTGAAAGTGTCGTCTGATAACAGATGGGTGAGTCCATGCCACAGCAGCTGAGGGAGTTGCAAGAAATGCCATGTGGCTGGTTTTTATTTATTTTTTCCAAAGCCTCTCTATTGCTTTCTTGCCACAGAAACCTATTCCCCCAGCTTTCAAAGTGAGAAGGAAATTTTATTGTCTCCTTAACCTCAAAGTCCTTTTCCACCAGTAGTATCTAGAGAGCAAGGGGACAAGATCTATGCTGAGACACAGCAAAGCAGTTTTCCTTCACTCAAGAGGTTTCATTTGCAAAGTAAAACATCCATCAGAAAGGTCATTTTTACCCCAGCCGTTCTGGCTCCCTCCTAAGCAGGTAACAACATCAGCTAAACCCAGCTGCACAGAGCAATTCAGATCCTCCTTGCGAGGTCCTACACTCATATCGCTCCTTCAGGAGTCACAGAGAAGATTGTTCTTCAGCCGGAGATTTCCATATGAAAAAAAATACAGACTCTATGGACTATGAAGCTTGATTTTTATCCTTCAGTTTCCCCTTTGCAACATCCCTGTAGGGTCTCTTCAGGCTCATGAGAGAATTGTCTCTCGAGTGGGGACTCCCCATGGCATATCCCAGATTCTCAACCAGCCTTCCTAAAATTAACACCAAGGGAGATGGTTTTATTCCAAACTGAAACACCAGAAAAAGCCTTAGAAAGCTGAATTTCAGAATACTAACTCTTCCTGAGCTGACACATGTGAGTGGCATTAAGCCAACGTGGCAATTCATGAGCTGGAAGGTGAGCTCTTCGCTGCTCCTTTTTCCAGCAGCCTGCCATGGGGAACTGGGGAAGCGACAGGCTGCTGGTAGGCAAGAAAAGATGGTCACTTAGACCAAAGTTGGATGTTTCAGGCTAGTTCCCGAGGGTACCGCCTTAATTGTTTCTCATACTTTCCCATAAGCAACTCCAAGATTGCTGTGAGGGTGCTCCAGATTTGACATAAATAAAATCTATGTCAGGTTTCTTTAGCAGTGGGATTTTGGGGGGAGGAGTGGAGGGGTGGTGGCATTTCCCTATTCTTGGGGTCATTGTCTGTTCACAGTCTTCCAAGGAGCTGCTACGTGACATTGGCGTTGAGCGCTGCATTCAGATAGTGTTTATGGGTGTGGGAATCGGTCCAGTTTGAAGTGTTTCCTCTGAGCCTGGCTTTCCCGAGCCTGGCCATGTGCTTCTCTTGAGAGACCTCTTGGCAGTGAGGGTACCAAAAGTCACCTGTACCTCCTGGGACACATTCTTTAGTTAGACTCTTTGTCATGGAGTGCATGTCCATTTACGTTAGAATTTAAATAGATCTGTTAAGAACAGGTGAATGTTTCTGTGCTCAGACATGGCTGCAGTGGAGTGCATTGCTGGGTGGAGACAATTGTGAACTGGAGATTGCGGTTATATACTGCGGTATTTTCCTTTGTGTGAGAACAGAGTTTTTATTTCTAAGTGCAGCCTGCCAGCAAATGTCAGATTAAGTTTCCGAAGTTTCTATTGGACTTCGCAACAAGATTAAGTTGGTTCAAATGAATTACCTAACATCAGTTAAATCATGTTAATGCTGTTTTAAGGAAGAGCTTTTAAGCTTTTTGCAAATGGAATTTGGTTGAATTTGAGCAGCTTTATAATTTATTGAATGTTTTTTATCCGCGTTCATATTTTACTCCTTTTGTGGCATAACAAAAATACTATTGAAATAACTAGTGAATATCCATGATCTGAAAGCTTTGTGGATCTGTGGTGCCACTAGAAGCTATCTTTCAACAGGACTGAAATGTCATCACATAGTTCCATTTTCATTGATTCTCAAAATCAGCGGTGCCTTTGTTTCATACCTACTGTGGTGTGGTGTTGTAAGAAGCGGCTCCTCACACTTTCGACCTGAAAAAGAGCTATAACATCTTAGCGTGAAACATTAGGCAATTGTAACCTTAATTATTGGGAATCTTGAGCTGCATAGCTTTAATCTTGAAATATAAATGAAATAGAAGCATTAATATTTATTTATTGGTATTATTCATAAAGTGCAACACAGATTTGTGTCCAGGGATTCCTTTCCATTTTTAATATATACTTTTAAAACAGGACAAAATTAATAATTAAAAAATTCCTCACACATCTAAATTACACCAGATAATATAAAGATGCACATTATAGTGGCTCATGAGAGAATACAGTTTGAGAAAATTGTCAACATAAATTTGTCTGATAAGGTCAAAGTAATGCTGCTGACAGTAGAATAAGGAAGAGAAAATATTTTTCTGCTTCCAGGCATCTTCATGTTAAGTCAAGTACAGAATAAAAAGAACATCTCAAGATACATAAGGAAAAAATTTCACTCAAAGCCAAAAAAATAGAAAACATTTGTGTATTGTTAGTACCCTTGCAAAGCTCTGCGTAAAGGAAGTGCTATAGCACATGCAGGTTGTTTTTCCTATGAGCCGAGACTGAATTAGGCATTAGATTTAGTTACGGCTGGATCAGGTAAATGCATCATTTGCAACCCAAAATCACAATCAGAGGAAGGGTTTAAGTCCTTACAGTCAATCTTATGATTTAAATTCACTTTCATATTTGCATTCAATTTTATTCCCTGTGGACAAATCTTAATACTGTGAAGACAAATTGAAGGTGTGGGTTTTTTTCCTTAGCGTCCCCCATTCCTTAGTAAGAACAGAATTTGGAAACTACCCTTGTGCTTTTTTGATGATGTGTAAATACAGATCAGATCCAATCTTTGCTTGTCTCTTGTGACTTGCATATGAACAGTTTTTAAAACTATATAAAGATCTAAATATAGGCATATGAATCTGTAAAAGAATTTACGTGGCAGATATGAATATTCACTCGCTTGTTCCTAATTTCCAGACTCTTGCTCTGTTTATATGTATTATACTGTACATGCTTCATAGCTTAAATGGTTTTCTTCTAGAAATGTAAGCTGACATTTTTAGGCGCATTCTGCAGAGCACTAATTGTGTTCTCATTGACATTAACAGAGGTGGTTAGCTCAGTCTGGAGCTCTGGTGCTGCTGCTTGCATGTTTAAGAGCAGGATCAGGATTTAGGTGCTTAGTTTTTTACAAAGGATGTTTTTTCGGATTAACCTCAGTCTGTTCACCTGGAAGTACCTTGCATACACAGTCTTTTTGTTTTTCTTTAAGCAAATTATCTGTCATGCTAAGTTGCAGAAAGCTGGGAGAAGAGTAATTCTCTCTTACAGTCAGGTTTCTTTCTCCAGTGTACCTGTGGCTCTAGGACCCTGCAGTGTGCCTTTCCTCAAGACAGTTTATGAAATTTTGGGGGAGAGGATGAGCTTTTATGGACAGGGTTCTGGTTATGAGGGAGAGTCGGGTGCTGGGGAATCACTGGGAGCGGAGCAGAGCAAACCAAGGACAGCTGGGAGCAGGAAAATACGGCAACTCCAGAACAAATGGAAGGGGGCAATTAAAGGAGAAGGCAGCTCAGATGCTAGGAGCTGAGGGGGAAAGTTCCCTCAAAGCAAATTACCCCAGAAGAATAGAAAAACAAAGGATAGAAATAAGACCTTCCTCCTGTTCCTCTGGTGGTTGATTGTTATTTGATCAAGGATGCTTAAGAAAAGTGTGGGAGAATACTATTTAATGTGACACAAGAAAACGGAAGATGGGAAAGGTTACTTTTATTTTGTGGAAAATCTGTGGTTTCAGTGTTGGTGGATAGTTTTGGGGGTTTCTTTTTAAGATTCAGATTTGCTAATAAAATCTTCACAGAAATGAAGTTTAATCAGCACTGTAATTGCATTATTGAATCTTGTTCAGGTAACAGTGAACTAAGGACAATCTGTGAGGAGAAAGAGGTGATTGTTTTAAACTTTTGTTGCTGGCAAGAAATGGTTTTGGTCCTCTAATAGTATTTCCAATGTCTAATTTACTTGCATATACCATTTAACACCTGTTTCTTTGACACGTTAGGGGATTACCATCCAGATGCCTCTAAAAAAATCTCATAAATTATCTGTCCTTTTCTGCTAGGAGGACATAGTAGTTGGGGTAACTCCAAAGGCTTTGTGGATGCTCTACAGCCTGCTTCAGTGAACTTCTGTCAAATGCTTTTAAGAACGCGTCTGTTAACTACAAGCAGCTGCCTGGTTTAAATTCAATTTGCAAATCATACAGTCCTAGTTTTTGTGGGCTTTGTTTTGTTTTGGGTTTTTTTTTGGAGTTTTTTGTTTGGTTTTTTTGGTTTTTTGTTTGTTTTTTTTTTTTAAGTGAGGGAAATAATAGGGGAATATTGTCTAGGTCCCTGTTGGCAATAATGATAAAAGGTAATGGGTGGAAACATGGAATTTCACTCAGGGATGAGCTGTCTTGTGAGCTTATTGCTGTCCCATTTCTGATGGTTTCCATGCTGTAGGAACTTTTTGTTTCTGGTGTGGCTCCTACTGTTGCAAAAGGCAGTGCCAGGAACTACTTGAAAACAGTCAAGTATAACTTCCTTTTCTCTTTACCACAGTGCTTTCACTTTAAAAGGAGAAATTTCTTCAGATCTTCATTAGGTTTCTCATAGTAACTCTGTTAGAGATCCTTGCCCAGTAACACTTCCACGTTGCTAATGGGAGCGAGATTTTCCTCCCGCTCAAACGCACTGAGGAATTTCTGTATCCCTTCTGTGTCTGTCTGTTTAGATTACTTGTGTCAAAGCTGCTGTAGTGTACTTGTTCCATTTTTGTTATAATTTCAGTTGTGGTGAATTAACAGTTTTCTTTGTTTAATTTTAGCTCAAGAGCTCTGTTTTCTTATCTAAAATTGCTTGTGGTATCTGGTCACGCTTCCCCCCGCCCCCCGATCAGATGTCCCACATAACCTTAGATGATATATAAGAAAGCAGAACATTTTTTTGCTTTTCAGAAGTGGAGTGCAATGGGAGGAAACAATACGTTCAAAGGGCACTGAATCTATACAAAGGCCTTTTTTTTTTTTTTTTTTAAAGGATGCTTGCAGTGGCACACAACTTTAACATGTTAGAGAAAATTATTTAAAAGTCTGGGAAAACTGATTACAAGAATGTCTGCTTTTGTTAACTGTGTAATATTCTCTTTTTACCTTTATAATTATTTGATATAATGTATAAACGAGGGATTTTGTCCCTCCCCTTCCCCCAGTATGTGTAGCCACTGTGATGATTGGTCTTGGTTCCCGAGAAATAAGCTTATCCTGCCCCTCTTTTGGTATATTTTTCATCAAGCGCAGCCTTTCCTGAGGCATGAGTTGTAGCCTGTAAGCCTTGTTCAAGTTTCTGCCACCATAGAGATTGCTTTTGTTATTCTTACAGTACATTAGATATTTTTCTCTTTGAAAATTTGTTCATATTTCATTTTTCATTATTTTTGTCTGTATTTCCTCCTGGTTTGTATGTACTTTATGCATATTTCAGTGTGTTTTTCATATGATATGTGAAAATACCTCTGCTTATTTCCTGCACCTGACTTTGCAGTGTGGCATATTGATTATTGGTTTGGGTGCTTTCAATCCCTGTTACAGAGACTTATGCACAGGCAAGCTGAAGTTAATTTTAAAAGTAAGATTTATGAAAGAGCATATCTCTTGGATTGCTGTAATTGATTGTTAAGAGGTTGGACAGATTCTTCTTTTACTGGGGAAAATTAAATTCAGTTCTGTGCCTGACGTTGCATGTTATCTACAAGTTATAGGGTACGTTCGAGATGCGTTAGCTGCAGCCTGCTGTATGTATCGCTACACAGCAACTCAGGCTGGAAGATCACAGTTGTTCCTTTCAGTCTCAAATATCAGTGTCTTTTTCAGCCAAAACTGTAACAGTCTTATTGAAAATTTTCTTTTTTAAACTTAAAATTCTGCAATAAAACAGTGGTCTCAAAAAAACCTAAACCATGAGAAAAGTGTAGGATCTAGTCTTCAATATAAGTATCATTTTGTATATCTCAGAGCCATCTCAGACTGAGTTTGATCCTCTAGCAATCCCTAGGCCAGGGATTGAAGCATGTGGAAGGATCCCAAGGGATAGCCAGGGCTCAAGTGCCTTGCACAAGATTACACGTAACAGGTTTACGTACTGGGAGATCGTTATTGTGAGGTGTGCTACAGAATAAATACAAAACTGACTACTTACTCTCACTAGCTTCCCTGGAATGCATTTGGAGTAAGTTACCTAGTTTGTACTGCCACCAGTGGATTATCCACTAGTCAAAGCCCACTACCACTAGGCAGTAGTATGGCTTCATTCATTTAAAATATGTTGCCAGAGAGGAGCTAATGGTCTTGAACATCTCTGATTTCAGTACTGCTCGGGTTGATCATTTAACAGGCAGGAGGGATAAACCTAGTTGCTGCCTGGAGTAGGTGCCACTAGTCTCCACCTTTCTTCCTTCGCAGGAAACCTCATTGTACAGAAAATCATAATTGCAGTGCAGATTGAATACTCTATGTACATCCCTATCTCTGCGTAGCAGACAAACAGGGAAGCAATGTCACAAAGCTGTCACAATGTCTTTACTCATTCTACACTGCAGGGTTCGTACACACCAAATCCTCTCAATTCTTGGCAAGAAACAGAGGGCTGAGACTCCTGCCTAGATGTCATTGGAGAAAGACACATGCTGGTTTGCCCTTGACTTTAAAATTCTGCAAACTTTAGGTGAAGTTTTGAGGCTCTCAATGTAAAATACAAGCAGAAAATTAACTAGTTGGGGGTTTTGTTTCGGTTTGGTTCTTTGTAACCAAGAGCAGGGAGTTGAGTTAATGTTTCCAATAACAGTCTGTAGGAGTAACTTGTAGAGATTGTTGAGAAACTAGTAATAGCTCAGGGTCTTTTAGGTAATAGAAGACTGAATGATACCCTTTTCATTTTGGATTACAGTAATTCATGTAGTGTCAGACCTGACAGCATAGGCTGTCAAACCTACTCTCTCCGGTATTTATCACAATATTTAAGATTTATTCTTTGAAGTTGAATCATAAAGTCTTTGTTCTCACGTGACTCAGATTGTATGCTAAGATTCCAGCTATTTGTCAGTGTTTTCAAACTTCTCATTGGGACATTTGTATTTTCCTTTATTCTTATTTTTTGATGAACCATTTTTCCTCATTTAGGTTAAATATGCTTACCTATGTTTATTAAATATGCAGAACTTTCTAGATGGTCCTCACCATGATGAAAATACAAGATTAACATTATATTTAAAGACTAGATATTTTTTTTTAATTAATAATTGGGGGGAAAAAATCAGTTATTTTATTTGTTCTCTTCAATGCTAGACAAGCACAAAAAATCCTAAATATTTTACTGTGTTACTGCATTCTTAATATAGGTCAATATTGACCAAATATTGTTTCTTTTTTTGTGAGCTTTAATAAATTGTTATGAATGTCTTTCTGTTTAGAAAAATAATGAGCAAAAATTCAGCATGGTTATAGTCCTATGAATTTTCACATTGAGGTATGAATATTAACAATGCTAAGAATGTGCTCAGCAAAAATAGCTGTCTGATACACAGAAACTGAAAACCACATGCATGCATCACACTGTTACTGTATGCAGTACAGTTGCTTATTCAGCCCAACATATCAGCGTTTTAAATTTGTCATCCTTAGTACTTACGTTTTGCTTATCTTTTCACTTGATATAACAATATAAACTTCTATTTGCTGAAACAGTCATTATTTAAAGAAAATAACTGCATCACTAAAATAATAGTAACTTTTTTATTCATGCATGAAAAAGTAAGCTCTGCAGTATTGAACTAAGAATGAAAAAGTATGTCATCTGTGGTTTGTAATAGAAAATACATTGAAATCCAATGAAATTTGCTAGTGAGTGTTGGATGTGTGTGTTTAGTTAATGTTTGTGGACAAAATTAGATGGCACTTAATTCTTTGCTTGTAGTAATTGGCAGTCTCACTGGAAATGTTTGCAGATCAATGGGGAACCAAACCCACATGAAACTATGTCGTCGTCTTTGATGCAGTCATCACTGAAGTATGTTGTATTACTTAGGACCAAACTGCTGTGGAACATCTACCAGTAGTGGACAAACTGATACATTTTGCCTTTACTAAGAAAAATACCACTTCTAGTCTTGAAGTAAAGAGAATGGCAGTTGCAAGATCACATAGAAATTTTGAAAATATTTTCTGCTTAGCCCCCAGTTTAAGATAACTCTGTAGATATCTCTATATATATATCTCTCAAATAACTCTAGCAAACCTTATTTAATAATCGAGTATTATCGTTAGGACATACCATTTTCCATTACACCTCCATTTAAAAAAAAAAGAAGTCTAGAAGGTATTTGCTGTGTCCAACAGCATGATGGCAACAAGTAAGCACATTAGAAAACTGTCATTCAGTCTAGTACGTTAAGTAATGAAATCAGAAGGCAAGAGAAAGAGATGTTGAGTATTTGTCGACCTCTGACAATTTGAAATCAATAAGAATTTGATAATGGTAACTGTACTCACGGATAATTTCGTAGCTGATTCTTCCCCAGCCATAGTGCTTTACCCATACTTGCTTTTACTTCTCAGCTGAAAAAGAGATACGCAACACAGGGTATATTGGTATAATGAACAAAAAATTGTGTGTTGAGTGATACAAATGCACTTTTTTATTTCTAAGTTGTGCAAATATAATGAGAAACAAATATCTTGTTTATAGCTCACACTATGGCAAGCTTGCAAAGCTAGATTCCTTTACATTTCACAGTGGAGTCTGCCTCGTGCAGTATAAAACTAAGAGATTGCTTTTTAAGGTAAAAGTAGGTCAGTAATACTGATTAATAAGTAGATGTCATTTATCAGCTTTTGTGGTACAAAATGCACCAACACTTTGGGAAGATCTCGATAAAAGAATCAGAAGTTTTAAAACTCTATAGCTTTTAGAGTTAAAATAGGAATAAATAGTAATAAATGTAAGGAACCATGTGCTGATTCATATGTTAAATGACATTTTTGATGGCTACGCTACGTACCCAGGTGTTTGCTCCTTATTATTAGGGGCATCTTTTGTCAGCAGAATGCCTTTGAGTGCTTTACATCTTAGGAGTCCTTAATAATGCATGAGAATTGGAAAAAAAACCAAACAACAGCAACCCATGTTTCCACCTTTTGAGATAGTGTCACACAAGATAAGATGCAGACAGTGTTATTTATGGTTATCTAAGAGTTACATAAAATGTTTAAAAATATATATATTCAATTTTCTTATTTTCCTGACAGGGAAATAAAAATTAATAGCACTTAGAGTACAAAACCAGGATGTTTTTAAGGGTTTCTAGAGCAACTATTTGTAGTTTTTTCAATCTTTGTGCTTTTCTGCTACTGAAGGAAGTCATACACTGTGACCCCAGCTAAGCGCAGTAGCAATTTCAAAGGAACTTGCTTAGAAAGTGAGAACAGAAGGATCTGAGGATCTGAATTCCACTGAAAAGGGAAAGATATTTTAAAATTAAATATATTTAACAAGAAGTAGTCTTGCTCCTTCTGATTGTTTATAGTTAGAAATTACTTTATATTCTCAGTTTGATCTTCAACTAAAGAGCAAGACATGTTGTATTGTTGACTAGAATGGTAAAGTTTGGTGAATCTATTTCATGGGCAAGGTAATAACACAAATGTGGGAGTTGGCGGAGGATTAGAATTCATTCCTTAAATACGTTCCTTTCTGTATTGCTAGCCTTATATGAAAGTAGACCTGTTACTGTTTATGGAAACTTCTGGCTTGCTCAGCAGAATCTGTCAGTCTTGATGAAATGGTGAAACCATCGTTCTTTGGTTTAGGCTAAAAAAGGGAATGTACGATTAAACTTCAGCCTCTTGATTAACAAAATTAATGACGGAAATGAGAATATAGTAAGCCTATTGAAGGGAACTTTTGCTCTCTGTGGAAAAAAGTGCACTATATGCTCACTTTCTTTGTCGAAATAAAAAATGTTCCCATCTGTTTTGCTGATGTGAGGACAGCTGTAATGTTCACCAAAGGGGGAGAGTTGTTACAGAGAAGTGAAGTAGTGAGTCTGCAGGTTTGGTGCCCAGCCTCACTGGTAATTCTGTGAGCTTCTGCAAATCAGCCATTGGAAAATAGATTTTGATTATACGGCTTGTACGACTGTAAGGTCATAGAACTGCTTAAAAATTGTGGTAATCATATAGGAGACAAGTCTACTTTATAAAGAACAACTCTGTAAATCTTGATTTCTTTTTTTTACATGTCCTCATTTGCTTGGAGTTGGCATATATGTTCTGTTAGTAGACGTAATGGAATTAATTTTCTTCTTTCTTCGTCACTTGGCAAGAGTACACTGAGGTTTGTTAACACTTGAGAAGCACTGTGTCCTGTTCTATTGTTAAATGAAAGCTTCCAGAAACAAAAACAAACAAAAAAAGTTCTCTGGCACTTACCCAATATTTCTTATACAACCAGCCAAGTCAAAATTAATCAGTCATGGTGTGAAAATAGTCACATAACACATGTTTCTCTTCTTGTTCAGTAATGACACCAGTTTTGCTAGATGGGTAGTCTTTTCAAAGCTTTGATCGGGTACTTCTGCATTAACTGGTGCTTCATTGGTCTAGAAAAGGATTTGTTTTGCTGTGTTCTTGTGATGAACTTCTGGGATAAAAATATAAATACATCAGAAAACTAGTTCTTATTTTGTTACAGAAACTTTTGCTAATGTTTTAAATGTTCTATTACCACACCATGAGTAAATATATAGCCATTACATTAGGTATGTCACGTAGTGAGGTACTTAATTTTAGTATTAGTTATGACAGAAATGCAAAAGCAATTTTTCTTTGAAATTTTATAGCAAAACCATGTTCTGACAGGAGAAATGGCACTTCTAAATATCCTGGTTTTCTCATAGCAGTTTTAAAATTATCTATGGATTCAGTTCAGGTTTGTATTGTTTGTATGCTTTTTACAGCCTACTGTTGTGGACACAATACAGAATATATTTTGGGAAAGGACCATGCTTTTAGCTGTGTATTTAAAAGAGAGGAATCATTGCTCATCCTTTTTTTTCATGCTGGAACTAGCTACTTGCTACTTGTATACTTTCTAAATTGTGTTGCCCATTTATTTTTCAAGCTGCTTTTTTTAGCGATTACCGATATCTCGTATCCATTTGTGTAAAGTATATGGAGTTACCACAGAAACATTCAAAAATTCTTAGTACCACAGTATTTTCTGTTTACCTTGTGACTCAAAATGAACGGATGACTATTAACTAAGGCATCTTTCTCTGTTTTCCAATAAAACCATTCTGCTTTGTCTAAGTAGTTAAAAGTTTATTGGAACAGTGAATTTATTCTTTTATCCTTTTTGATTCAAAAATAAGTCTATCTGGCACAGTGGGTATTCTTTTTCTGAATATAATGCTTTTATTTTTCTTCCTTTACTCTCAGTTGTATTTTGATAAAAATAATAAAAAGGCTACAGTTATATGCAGTAATTAAATTTGTAAATATTGATAATTTTTTTCTACATGTTACAAGAAAGGAAAAGAGAGACAATTGTAACATTTGGGAAAAAAAATGGGTAAAACTTTTTCTTACGGTTTCACTGCAGTGACATTTGTTACTGCATATCTTCTTCACTTTTTTCTTCTAACACATAAATTAATATTAGAAACTGTGGCCACCTTTGAAAAAATATTTTTTTTTCATCTATTTTTTCCTTGTTATTTTGAGAGACACGTGCTAATACCATCTGTTAATGAGTATGGTGATAAACTACATATTCTGCTCTTCCTATCATGATATCCTTTGAAGATGCTTTCAAGAACTCATTCTTTGATAAATATCAGCCTCAGACCAATTTATTATAAAATTTTGATCAAGGTATATAAGAAGAAAAAAAATGTTTTGAATAAGGTATATCCTGTCTAAAATGTGTTATTATATACTCTGATTCTGTGTAAAACTTAAATGTAGTAGAATTCTTTACAGCAAAATTTAACTATTTAACCTGCACTCTGACTGAGATCATTTCCCTACCCAGAATTTACCTTTATGAACAGAATAGGATAGGGGCATGATAATGCTTGTGTCGTCTGATATTTCAGGACTCATATATGACTTGTTTGTCGGTGAGTATGTGGTTGGCACAGTGAAACATTGGCACAATTCACTTTATGTTTGCAGTTAGCACAGTACTAGCAGAATAATTTGATCCAGGTTTTTCCGAAGCTAGCCAAACTCACCTTGGTTACTGCAGGCTGATTAAAATGATTTCTGTGCAGGTGAATACTGTCCAAAGTGAACACGGCAAAAAAAGTGCACATTGTTATCTTTTGTAATCAAAAGAGTGTTCTTACCTATGCATGAACTTCAAACATGTGTACCCAAAAGCTCATCCAACCAAAGCCCAAGCAGATGTTGGCCTGCATCTTGAATTTCTTATTCATCATGAAAACAATCCTGGCAATAAGTGCTGCTATCTCTGACCACATCAATGAACCACTCATTCACAGCTTCCTGGGATGGCAGAGGTTGGAAGGGCCATCTGGAGGTCATCTTGGTCCAACCCCTGCTCAAGCTTCCAAAATCTGCCAAGTGCATGTTAAGCTCATGTGGATTTAAAAGTTGTAACCTACTCCATGGAATCTGTATTCTTGCTGAAAACAATGCATAATAAGAAACTCATTGTTTCTTGAGAGGCACTTGATGCACCATGAGATCCACTCCTTAACAGCTGTGATATTCAACATTGGGTTTTTTTAAGTAGTTACTTCGAAAGAACTATTTCAGAACAAATATGTCAAGCGAATAGGGTTATTACTGAGGCCATATTTTGATGTTTCAGTCATTCATTGTCACTGTTGAACCTCGATGCAAAGGCCTTTCTTGTCTTGTTCTTTATAAAGAAGGTGCACTAACACATTTAAGGTAGTGCAGCTCTGAAGTAGTGCAAGTGTATTTACATTCAATGGTCTGGGACTATTGGAATCAGTAATTGTAAAACATGTTTCAGTTTGAGCAGTTCTGGAGAGTCTCTCCCCACTATTATAAAAGCTGTTGTTTAGAGAGAGATCAGGTCCTCAAGTGCTCTCTTCCAGCATATGACCACTCAAGACAGTAAAGATACAGTCATGTATCAGTTAAGGATATGGTCCTCTAAAATGATCATTTCTATAACACTAAAACAGACTAGGTTGAATTTCTGCTGCATGATCTGATGGAAAAACAAGATGCAAATAAAAAACTGAGTTGGCTACTTGAATGAATAGAAGGGCTTATTGTTGCCCAAGTTTACATTAATTGCAGTGTTCTCAGGAAAATCTTCTATAAGCCAGCAGCAATACAACTGTTTCTGGAACATCTCTTCTTTTTTTTTTTTTTTTTTTTAAAAAAAAAAAGCTTCTTAGAGATTTCATTTCACCTCCTCTTTAGGGATGAAATTATTTCCTTGACAGTTGGCAAAAGCAGGAGATTCACAAGTTTCAGCAACTGTTTTCCTGGTGGAAAAATCTAAGTGAAATGATTAGAACATCTGGCAAAGCTCTTAAATAAAACAGTACTTTGAAACAGAACTGATTCAGTGTATCCTAGGACATTACATCAGTGACATTAGAACAATTAATATTCAAGACGTGCTTAATTATAATTATACTTCACAGATGTTCACGGGAAAAAGTAGAACATTGTGATTTCAGGTTGAGCTCTCATGCAGGCAGACTAATGCAGCGGCACTTTACTTTCTTCCTATAAAAAATATTAACAACGTTGCCTGTTAAACAAAATTCTGTGTGAGAATCGTAGCGATAGCAAGTGCCCAACATTTGAGAATATGTAAACCATAAATACAGTGTTTTATCAGCTGCTCTAACAACTAGTCTGAAAAATTTGCATAAGATGGCACATTTCTGGCAAATCTTTTGTGCTTTAGGCTTGACAAACGTCGGGATAATGGTAAACAAACCGAGGAACGCGGTGGCTGAGGCAGGTATTCTGCTGCCTTAAGCACAAATATGTGCACTGTTTTCTGCAATCTTCTGTATCATTCACTTGCCACCAACTACAAACAAGGCAGGCAAATTGCAGAACGCTGCTCTTTGCTGGGGAGTCCTTCACCCACTGAATGTAGTCAGTGAAAAAAATGGGATATTAGCATGCTATTAAAAATTAACAGTATTTAATGGTGCCTAGGAGGTAAACCAAGGTTGAAAAGGAAACCTTGGGGACATTTCCTAGCCTTCAGTACTTGAATTAGCAATTTTACTAACGTCTTGAACTGTGAAAAAAGTTGGTGTGTGTTAAATGATTATGAGCGAGGTATAATTTAGCTAAGAACACAGGATATATGTCATGTAAGATAGCTGTGAGAAGTCATCACAATTTACTGTTGAAAACGAGCAGTAGCCAGATCAAAACATGAGGAGGTACCTATATTATCGAAGACAAAGATAAGACTTGCTCAAGGCGTGAGGTGTTAAAAGCACCCCCTTAGGTCATCAGTGTTCTGAACTGGGGGGTGGGGGGGTGCGTGTGTGTTTTTCTAGACCAGAAGCAGAAGGCAGAGCAAGAAACAAGTGTGGTCCGCACCCAGAGAGCCCATTAGGAAAAAAGCCTAACAAAGGTTTTCTAAGAACCTTGTTGAACAGACCTTGTTGCTTTGGGCAGAGAAATTTTTGTTTTGATTGCTCCTGTTCTTGAGAAGTTACATTTTATAAAAGAAAAAATTGTCAATTAACAGAGTAACAAGCAATATCCATTATCAGTTCCTCCTCCTAGGAAAAAGAAAAAGTCAGAGTCAGTATTTTTTAGTAGTTGCTGAGGTCTAAAGTACAGCTACCACTCTAGATGAAAAAACAACTCCATGATTTCATGAAGTCACTTGGGAATACTGTAAGTGAATTGAAATGCAACCTTAACTCATCTGAAAGTAAAAAGTGCTTTTACAGTAGATCTGCATTTGAGATTTGGTTAAGAAAAAAAAATAATCATTTACTGTGACTCCATCAAGCTAACATGTTCCAACAACGAGCTGCAGTTTACACTTGTTAGCCCTGTTCCACGTGTATTTAGCCACCTGTTAATCGTGAACAAACTGTTACAATAATTCATGGTTCATGGGAAAAATTTATGGGCATAGCCATTTAAAATCAAATAATGAAATGTATTTCAGAGTTCCAAGGAAAGGAGGATGAATTATTGAAAACTCCTGCTTCCAAACAACTTGAAAATATGTCCAATACTACTAATTAAAATTACTCAGCTGAGCATCTGAATTTAATTAACTGAATGAGGTTGTGATGGATGCGATGTTTACGTTATTTTGGCTGATATTTCATATCTAATAAAACTTCACATTTGTTTTCTCAACTTGTGAGAAAAACAACTGTTCAATATATTTAATTAGATATCTCTAAAAACACTTCAAATAAACGGGGTGGGGTTTTCATAAAACTAAAGTGTTCACTGCATACAGTATCATAAATAAATCCTTTATGTTTAAAAACCCGAAGAGTTAGGAAGGTGGTGTTCTGCAGATCCACGTGTTCTTTGCTTTCAATCTAAAAAGTCTCAGGGGATGTACAGTGCAACGTATCTGCTTGCAATACTGTTTACTCTGTGGTAACTATTTTCATATAGTTGGTGATTTGTGCTGCATTTGGCTTGGTTTTTAATTGAGTTCAAGTTTACATCAGTACCCAAACAGTGATTTCTTACTGACTTTCTTTCCTCATAATTTTTTTACCTAAGCAAGCCCTAAGATTCATTGAAGAGTTTCATCTAAGACATACCTGGTTGAATGGAGGAGAGAGGAAGAGAGAATGGAGAAAACGATTTCTTCCTTTTAACTTTTATTTCTCTTACCTAGCAGTTATTAAGCTATTTTTGTGTAGGAGATGTTGTATTATATTGTTTAGTTCTGCTGACTGTAGTTTACAGAAAGGCGCTAAAAGCAGCAGGAGTTTCCACATTCACCTCTTCTCATGCAGACAGCCTTTTGCTACTTCTCTTTGAATGAAACAGCGTGAATTAGGATTTTGTGGCTTTTGGTATGTTTTTCGGATGTTTCTTGCTTCTTTCTCTCATGAATTTTAAGGTCAGGGAACAAAAGTAGTAATTTTCAAAATTGCTAGTTTTTGAGGAGATGAACTGTTATTAGTATTGCAGTTTTCCATAAGCTGTTGTGTGGCTTTCAGTCTCATCAAGCAGATCTCTTCGGGTTACCACTCAGAGCGCCTTGGAACTCGATTTTATACGTGAACCCTGAAAAGGCCATTCTGAGGAGTGGGTATGTGAGGCTGTGTCAGAGCTCCCATTTCATGTGTTGCTGCCGTCAGGTTGTGACATGTAAGACAATACTGTCTTAGACAGTAAGCTCAGCCTAAGCCTGTGGTTCAGCACTTGGCAGGTGATTTTAGACTGAAGTATCTTAAATTTGATCCAAGAGCTTATGTGGCCTGTTCTTAAGTGATAACAGGAATCAAGGTTAGTGAGGTTTTTTTCGGTGTTCCTGAACCCTTCATCTATAGGCGAAATCAGGGCCGAAACTTCCGAGACTTAACGAATTTTCGTATGTGCTTTTTAATTCTTATTTTCAATAGTATTTCAATAAAAAGTTCTTATTTGCAAAACAAGGAAATACAACCCCCAGACATGCCAAAATTCAGATGCAGGTTCCTTATCAGCCATGTATGCTTGTTGGCAACTTGGAAAATACAGTAGAAAAAGGGTAGTATTTATTCTGAAGTTTTCTCTTCACAGAAAAGTAGTATTATTAGAGTTTAAAATAAAAGGGGAAATATGCTCTGTGTTATGTTCTGCTGTGAGGTAATTGCAACTAGAGACATTTTAGCTCAAGGTTTCTATTATGCTTATTAGAAGTCATTTTATTACTTTGCAAGGTTGTAGCGTGTATCTTTGAGATTCTGTTGCATAAAATTCTCGACATTCCCTTATTGGGCTATATGACAGGGACAGTAATTAGCACTAAACTCCAAGGCAATTTATTTTCATAAAATTAATAATAATGAAGATAATTTCATTTTTGAAAGCGGCTCTTTGAAAAGGCATCTCAGATCACTGCATGGAGATCTTGATTATACAGTAAAAAGGAGCTATTCACAGGAGGGAGTATTAGCATAGCCACATTCCACTAAAAACACTCTTACTCTTGCCAAGTTTCTCTGCATAAAATCATACGCATGCTGTGTTGATGTTATTAGCTTCCATCGTTCAAGCTGCTGCAGTCCCCTCTGTATAAATCTACACTGAAGAATCTTTATATACCAGGGAATATGATCCCTAAACACTTTAAAGTGTGATGCATTTAAAAGAATGCAAAACAAAGTATGTCAAAATCTAGAAGAGAAGACTGGATGAATGACTATTTGAATTATTTCTATTTCCTATCTGTGAAAATTGAATTGACTGATGGTAGAAAGAAACACTTAACTGGTTTTATTGTATTAACTTTTATTTCAGTGGCATGTCTTTAAATTCTATGGTTCCATAATCAAAATCTTGAAGCGAGTTAGAGAAAGCAGCCTGAGACATTATGGAATCAATGTATAAATTTAAACTCAATTTGAAAAATGCTGCTCTTGTTTTCTTTCAAAGCAAAGTAGCGTGTGGCTCATAATGCCATTGCAAACATGTAAGAATAAATCACTGTACTAAATTGGTGACTGACAGACCTTTTAGTTCATGAATTTGCGGTGCCTGAATGCCTTCCTGAACAGAACATATTGGTTCAGACATATTTTGTGAGTCTACTTGGAAGCCTGATTTCTGAAACAGTCATTTTATAGGCGAGTAGGGAAGAAGCTTTAGGCTTCTCCATTTGTTATTCCTGTGCAGCTAGACTGCATCCACGTGCTCACAGTTCTCATGCCATTTATATATGTTAAAAGATCAAGCCTCTGGGTTTTTTTGAAATGCGAAAGAGGGAACTAGATTGGAAAAAAACAATGACTTACTGAAGCCGCAACTGTTGGGTTTGATGGTTGATTATTTTGAATATACAGTTACACTCTGGGATGTGCGAAGTCTCTTCTCAAGTGTCATCATTTTTGGCCTTGCTGTCTCAGTTCTCAGCCGTTTGGCTGCGCCAGGGCTTCACTGCACTGTGGTATTTCAGGCTGCATCACTTTCCTTCATCCTTCTTCAGTTACATATTCTGAAGTTTGGAAACCCGTAACTGGGCTAGTTAGTGGAGATGCTGTGGGTCAAGGGACGGAAAGTCAAGATTAAATTACTGGGATATTTTTAGGTTTGCTTTTTGTTTGTTTAAGCATCGGGAAAGCTATTCGCATAAAACACAGCCAAAGGAAACCAAGATTGCAAAATCAAACCCCAAGTTTAGAATTGTTAAAACTGAGGAACTCTCTTTGTCCCTTTTAAATGAATTGTGATACACTCTTCAACATGAGACTTGTAATTTTGAACTCTCATTGGAAAGATGTGTCTGGGAGCGAACCAACCTAGTGAATGCAGAAGTGGTTTTACACGCTAAAAGTCATTTTGATTGTCTCAAGGGCTGCAGAATTGTCAATGCATGATGTAGCGGGAAATAGCAAGTGGCACAGGCTAGGAGGATTTCAGAGCACCGCCTCCTTTTTGAGGCTGTTCAGACTGAATTTTACCCAGTTTGGGGGGTTGGGAATAATGTTTAAAAATACTGAAACAAATACTAACACTGATTTTCTCATTTTTTTGGCTTAGTACTTGAGAATTTGACACTGACTTTGATGCAGTTTGAAGTAAATTAGATCAGTGATTTTAATGTTCACTGTGATATAAATTTAAGTACACTGAAAAGTGGATCCCTAAGTGTTTTAGATCAGATGTCCTAATTTAAAGGAAACTTTATTGTTTCTGTCTTGCTTCTCTCTCTATAAAATGAAGATAACACTATTGCCTCATTAGGATATGGTGGCTCCTGTTTGTTAGTTGTTTGTCTGCGATAGTCAGAGGATTTTAAGAGCTGATGAAGAGATGAGTTATTTCATATTCCAGAAATGAGTTGAACAGAATGCAGTGAATACACATGGATGTGAAAATCATCAGTGGTATTTACATATTGATGAAAATGATAGGTCAAGTTGAAAGGTGATAATACTTATAAGTGCTTGTTCAAAGA
Source organism: Charadrius vociferus (assembly GCF_000708025.1). Lineage (NCBI taxonomy): Eukaryota > Metazoa > Chordata > Aves > Charadriiformes > Charadriidae > Charadrius > Charadrius vociferus. The sequence goes on along the minus strand of NW_009647735.1, from coordinate 4,348,016 downwards.
TTGTTGTTGATCCTGGGCTTTTAATGAATAGAGGTACCAGGTCTGGCATAGGGCATTTCCAAAACTTAGGATACTTACCTTACAGCCTTTTTCATTCTTTTAATATTTTTTTTGCTCCATAATCCTTACAAATATTAATGAAAGATGGGAAAACAAATTAATCATTAAAAAGCTTCAAGCTTTTGAAATAGTTGTGGTAAGATAAAATAAACTTCCTGTTGTTAATCATTTAAACTCAGTAATTTGATTTAACCTTATGGAAAATATTTACATATGGCTTATTTTGAAAACTAAGAATTTTAAGAAATCTTTTTAGTATTTAGGTTTTTGACAATAAAAAACATTAATTGGGGTATAGTCTTTATAAGAAAACCATGTATTTTGAGGAATAGAAGACTACAAGTGATCTCTATGTTTTTCTCCTCAGATATATTTGTGAAGTGTTTTCACCAGATTGTTCATGTTACGCTGAATCCAGATGAACTTAATAATGAGAATTAAACTAACCCTTGAGGTGTGAAACAAGTGCGGGTCAAACAGAGCAAGCAGAATAAAATGGCATTTTTCAATGTGCAAAAAATCACTGAAGTAAAGCGCTGCGGTAACATTTCTCTCCTGTCGAATACAGATTAAACACACGTTCTTCCTGTTGGTTTGTTTAATATGGCTGCTCAGACTGATTACCGAATTACACAAGCAAAAGCATGACGGAGAATCAAGAGGCTAGAGCAATTCTGTATACATCAACTCCCTCCAGCATTGCAGGGTCATGCAGCATTTGCTATTAGAAGAGGAAAGTAAGTGTGGGGTATTATTACTCTAACTCTTCCTTCTCTGTCTTTCCTCTGCAGAATTACCAGATGTTACTGGATCGTTGTCTAGCATTTTAGGAGTGATATGAGGAAGCCTAGAGCAACTCCAGAGTATCACAGATGCAGGTGAGATATACTACCATGATGTTGACTAAGGTATATTGTGGAAAGAGTAAAGCTGCAGTCAAGAAAAAAAAAATCTATCCAGGTGAACATTTAGCAGAAGACTGTTTTGTTCCCATTGCCCGTGTTTTATTCGTGCATCTGGAAAAGCTAATGGTCAGGATATGTAGCTGCACATTTGACGTGTTTCACGTGTTTATTATAAATTTAATGTGACTAAACTTTGTTATATTCTACTTGAGAACACCTTGAGCATGTGATTCGTTTTGATTACTTGGTACAAAAGTTTCCTGTAATAAAACCCCCATTCTTCTTTGTCCCAGATTCCCATTTATACAAATTTCTTGTATCATGAATTTTGTACAGATTCCTGACAAGGTCCCCTATGTCACTAAGCTTGTTAAGGTCTGTGCTGCTCCATGTGGTACATCTAAAATCAATTTCAGTCACATTTGACCATTGTGCAGATGGAACATTATTCATGCATTAGACTTTCTAAGTGGGGTAAAGCAGAACCTTACATTTATTCCTTACAATTGTATCTGCATTTTTGTATTATATATGGTTCAGTAACCTTTTGTAGAAGACCAGAAGATGCCTCTGGAGGCAACACAATGTGCAGCAGAACTGATTTATACTGGAACATCTGTCAACTTTTCCCTAGGACCTAGTTGTGCCAGGATACACATGTCATCTTTTCTAATGACTTATCAAAATACAGAGGCTGACTGTGGAAAGAGATGCACCACGGGAATGAGTCTGTTACAACTTTCTGCCATTTTTCCAAGGAAGAGCCTTCAATGTGCATTTATTGGCTCGAGGATTTGTAACTTGCCAATTAGTGTGCATTTTGCCCATAGGGTTAACTTTTTTCTCAATTTCTGAAGATAAGGCATAGGAGTGCTGTTGTAAAATGCGTAAGTATGCATGGAATGAATTTTGAAAATATTCCTTTGTTTTCCTGTCCTGTGAAGTTTGTTGAAGTTTCAAAAAAATGCTCAAACAGATATGCTTATCTATTCCTCTCTCCCCCTAGCAAACAGACAAGCAGGAGTAGGAGGGCTTAGAATTGCCAGTGTATTTTATAGCGCTAATTAATGCATGGACTTGTAAATAGGTCTCTTGCATCTCATGTCAACATTTTGCCTACTTCGGTATTGTATTGCTCTGTCATGTTGTATAACTATGATTGAGTACGCCAGATGAGTGACAGCTAAATACTCAGAGGAGTTACCTAAACTATGAAAGATGTAGGGCCTCCAATTCCTCCTTTCAGTTTTATATCCATTATCCCTGAATTTTATGGTTATTTTGTTGTCTTGCTATTAATTCAACTAGAATTTCCATCCTAACCTTAGAATCTGTCCTTAGCAAACCCAAAAGCACCCTTTACTATAAAATATTCACATTAGCTGGTAAGGTTCATCAAAGATAGGAAACTGAAAAACAGATCAGATCCGCAACTGTGTCTTTACGATATTAAAAACATAAACACTGATTTCCTCCTGAAAAATATATTTTTATTAGAAGAATTACTCTAATATTTGTATTTTTGCATACCCTTTTAGGGAAACAAGTCTTTAATACCATATGTGGAGTTCAGTGGCACAAACATCTCAGATCCTTGAACTTCTTCAATGAGTCAGTTCAGTTGTCTCTGAGCATGTTGTAAATATGAGCATTTTGTCATGGGAGGTCTGATTCTGTCTTTTGTGCTTGAGGTGATCACTAGCTACGCTGTAGCCGATATAAATCAAGTGTGTAAACGAGCAGGAGTTTTCCTTTTTCTGACTAGAGAGGTTGACATTATAATTTAGCATACACTACAGAAGTCTGTCTCAAAATATCTTTAGTACCGTTTGTAAGTGAAGTTGTAAACTCTAAAATAGCATTTTATTATTATTTCTATTTGGAATTTAAATTCTTTCGGTTAATGTAAGTTAGACTAAATGATAAATTTCCAAGATTACACATAGTGTGTGCATACATATGGCAGTTAAAAGTAAATTTAAAGTATAACCTAAGATGAGTAGAACTTCTGTTGTCTTCACAGATTTTAATTTTGCACCATGTTTTGTGTTGTTTTGTGGTAGTTGGTTTTACTGCTTTTGTATTGATTCAGTTTAACAGACTGGCTTATATGGTGGAGTGATTTAGGATGGGGTTTTTTGTTTTTCTTTTAATTTTCCTATTTAGATCTCTCTTGTAAGTGAAAATGCACTCTGTAATTTGTAGGATATATATTTATGACTTAACTACACACAACTGATTTTAAAGATCAAACATAATGTTGTAGTATAACATAGTTATGTGCTTACAACAGAATGCGAGGTGAAACTGCTGTTCCACGTGAGCTATATTGGCCATTCTGGGGACAAATCATCTTAATGCCTCCTGGCAGCTGACCATATTCTAAATAATCTAATATTCATCAGTTCATGGGAAGAAATCTGATATGTAGAGCCAATTAGCCTACTTAGATGAGTTATCTAGAATGTGAGGCCTGGCTTCAATCTTAGGCAAAGCAGAGCAAATCTAAAAGAAGAAACGGAAAGCTTCCCTTGCAATAGAGAACATCCAGGACTTGGCACATTCTGCTGAAATACGGCAAGGCAAGTGATGGGAACTTGGATAAGGCTTTTTTCTCAGGAATTCCCTGTGTTCTCTGTGGAACTGTGTACTGTGGTGCTTAAAAGACACGATGGTATCAGTTAACCAACAGCACTGCGATCAGGTTTACCAGTTTATATATGGTCCCATAGTCTCTGTGATAGAGTTTCCAAGAACACTTATGTGCTAAAAAAATTTTAGCAAAAAAGTGTACTGTATCAGGTCAGCCGAGGTTCTTCATGTCCCTTCTTTAATGCTGATTCATTTTGGAAAATGTAACAACGTAGGGACATGACAAGATCTCTTATGTAATCAAAATGAAAATTCACATGTTGTTCTTTCTTTTCTGTATAATAGATTTCATTTACAGCCTTACAAACCGCTGACCTATGCAATCGAGTCATAAATCATTTGGTGGAAACTAGCTTGCAGGTTTGGGGCCAGAGGACCTTAGGTTGCTCAATCGTTAGCTCAAAGTCTGCGGAAAGCGCATCTATAAGTGGTTACCTAGCTGTATTTTTTAAGAATACATATATTACCACCATTTCTAAAAGCATTTTGTCCTTGTCCCTTCCTTTGCATTGCAATGCACGAAAGATAACATTTGGGAAAACCCAAACCAACATTGTGGTTTTCTCTCTTGAAATGTCCAAAATTTGAAGGAATAATGGTGCCATGTTATCCTCAAAAGGTCGATGGGATCAGAATGTTGTATGAAGCTGTATCAGATGACATTGACTTACCATTAACTTTCTGTTCAAGCTGTATTATGTTTAAATCTTCAGAACAAAGGGTATGATTCCTTTTATTGTTTTGGTCAAAAGAGAGGATTTTTGTCTATAAACATTCCAAAAAACTTGTATGTGGCTGCCAAGCCAAGTCTTCTGTCTGGCATTTGTGAGTTAATGAAAGAGCTCCTGTAGCTTTGTAGCTGATTTCAAAATACAGATTCTGGAGAAGTGTATTGCAAATGTAATGTTACCCAAGCCTCTCTTAATGAGAATTTAAATAAAGAATGACCCAGTGGAATTGTAGCAGTGCATACTGCTGCCATTTAGGAGAATAGAATCATGTCTCAAGCCTAGAGCAACTTAAAAGTAAGGATTTGAAGCTTTTGGTCTCAGGGGACAAAGTAAGTGCTTTTCGGTTTCTCAAGGCGTTCACTGTTGACTGAAGTAGCCTTCCATAGATAGCTGTTAATAGAGAGAAAGACTAAGATTATTAGAATGTGCCTAATATAGTGAAAAAAATTACAGGCTTTACTTTCATTGTGCTTTTCAGTCAGTGAAGGAATAATCACAAGATGAATGCATTTTTAGAGGCCAATGGTACGTACAAAAAAAAAAAAAACAAAACCCAAACACCACAATATGAAAAGCAACAGCTTATCCCTTAAACAATCAGGATTCCTAGGTGATGCCTAATTCAAGTACTAGGAAGTCTGGTAGCACTTAGCTTCTGAGAGCTTCCTGCTCCTGATACTGGCCAGTATTTAATCTGCCGTATCTGTGGTCACGTCTATAAGCAGACTGGAAGATAAGCTAGAGAGAACAGGGACCCAGCATTCTCCCATCTATCCAAGGTTCCCAGATGAAGAACTATATTACCATAGATTCCCTCTGTAGTAATTAAGGGGAAAGAGAGATGTGCGTCTGGAGAACGGTAGTGATCTCAGAGGAATCATATTCTGCAAGTCCTGCATCTTACTGTCGGCTGTGCACCGAATCTGCAGTTCCTTTTAACTCCACAGTTAAATGCTTGAAGTTTGATGGGTAACTCTAGGTTGCATAGTGTTTGACTACAATTCCTAGTTATTGTCAGCTTATGAAACAATTGTTACATTAATTTCTTTAGGAGAAAAGATAAAAATGAAGGGTAATATAAAAGAAAATGTAAAACATTATCTCAGAGTTGTTGGCTGGAATATCTTTTGACATGGTTAAGCTTCCATCTATGCCTTTATATAACATAAAACACAAAATGGAAATATATGTGTACCAAAAATAAGCCAAAAAAACCCCAAAACATTGACAAACTGATCTGGGAGACACAAGTCTTCCGGGTGTGGGAATGCTTGCTAGGTTAGGAGATTTCAGTGCTGCTAACTGAAGTGGTCCTGCAATACATCACCATCATTGTTGCTGAGAAAATTCTCCCCAGGCATGGTGAGGGTCAGTGTTTGATATGGATACATTTCATTTATACTTTCTTACGTCACTTTTATTTCAGTCTGGAAGTATAATCAGAACTTAGGTCAGTTTTTCTAGTGCCATGAACTGTTTACAAGTAGATTTATGAAAATTACAGGCTTTTTAAAATACAAGACTTGAGCAAAAGAGAGATTTGTTACCTCGGAAAGCTTTACAAGTCATAAGTAATTGCCCGCTACTCCTCTGAAATAGTTTTATAGGAAAATGTACATCCTTCTCCTTATATAAATGAAAAAGAGAGAGAAACGAAGTGATTTCCTCAGGGCCATAAACAGCAATTGGAATCAAAATTATTACGGAGTGGTTTGTGATTCCAGCCCGATACCTGGGCTGTAACAATACTTACAGGGTCTCCCATGCTGCCTGTCTGTCACTCCTAGAATTACTGGCCCTGGGAGCTATTTCTCTGTGAGTGACAATCATGCTTTACAGCTTCAGCTTATCCAGAAACAAGTTTGGTGGGCGAGTTCCTTTTTTTAATCTGTCCAACGTTTCACTTCTAGATATAAATTGTGATTGAATGATTTAGCTCAGATTGTTTCTAGTGAAAATGCCACTTCTGTAACTTGTTCCATGAAATATTTACATTTCTGTTAGTGAGTATCAAGTGTTTTCTAGTACTTGGGGGGAAAAAAATATTCAGTTCAATGAATATTACGGCTTCGTGCAATTGCATGCTGTATTACCTTTTATTGAGCTGACTTGTAAAGGTTGAAGAGGGGATCAGACTTTCATTTCTTTCTGCTTGTGGTGAAGTTAAAACTGATGCTTTCACCAAGGTTAAGGGGAAAAGATTTTGATCCATAGAAATTGGGGATCTACTCCTGACACCTTCCAGTTCATGGGAGTTCTGTTATCAGCTGGAAAGTTAACTGGTTTCCCTGGGGTTCATGGATTTCTGTGACCCCTCTAATCAGCCCTTTCCTGAGATGATTAAGACATGCAAATAGTATCTAGGCCTCGTGTTCTGTAAGATTTTCACACAGAGCCACTGAAAAGAGACCAAACTGTTGTGAAAACTCAAGAGATAATTCAGTGGCTATTTTCTTTGGGCCATGCAAAAATTGAACTGCTTTTGTGACTTAATTATTGCTGTATTTGATGAATGTAGACCTTAAAAAACACAGTCTGTGACGATCTCTTAGCGCAGCTGAGATTGACTCACTAGAGCTCGCCTCTGGCAGGAGAAGGTTTATAGCTGCTTCTCAGCATATTTGAAAGAAGATTATTGCTGCCGATGCATTGCAAAAAGGTAACATTTGTGTGCATCAGTGACTAAATTGCCCTCTGTTATACCACATCCCATAAAATGACAAACCTCATCAATAAAAAAATGCAGTAAAGAGGTACTTTGGGATTTATTTAGCTGTGGGGGACTAGAAGTACTTAATAACATCGAATAGCTATATCCAGTGGCAGGTGGGAGGAGTTACTGCTTGTTATTGTAAAATTACTGACTGTGGATGATTTTTTGGAAAGTTTGTCTTGTTTTCTGATTTCCCAGATAAAGAAAGAAATCGGTCATAACACCAAACGTTAAAAAGGTGGAAAGAAAAATCCATTCAAAAGCGAGCAAATGACAAAGAAATGCCAAGAGGCACAGATTTTTTAAAAAGTTAACATTTGAGGAATAAATTTTGTCCAAGCTTTAATGTTAGGGAGTGTGGGGGTGGAGCTATTACAAACAGATAGTTAAGTAGCATCCAGAAGAGATGTAAAGAAGGAGTAGTCACAGGTGAAGGCTGGTTATTGCCAGACGACCCTACAGGTTAAGACAGTTGGGAGAGCAGGATATTGGGGAGGTTAATGTGGCTCTGCACTAGCACCTCTAGTTCACTGGTAGTTACATTGCCTTGTTGATCTTGTTAAAAGGTAACAGCTTTATTTTATTTTTTTCAGTTTCTACAAAAACAGTATTATTCTTTATTTTTAGCAGTGACAAAGTGGTACATGTAATTCAGCCTGAGGTTAAGTTTCAAGAAGGGCACACAGCAATGTGTGTTTCCATGACCCGTGACTTCCCTGTTGTCTTCCTTTTAGCAAACACGGGGGGACAGATGTAATTTTCTATTTAAGTGGCTCTGGTAAGTGCACCTAGCACAGTGTGCACCAATGATGCTTTTTTAAAGTATAAATCATATTACAGAATGCAGAAAATGAAAAGTGCTCTATTACGTTCTGGTAATTGATTTCATTTAAATATCCTGTATTTTGGTCTTAGGTTTTAATCTCACAAATTATTAGACATGATGTTTTCATCATTGATAAGAGTAATCGTGTTGATTCTTCTTCTATTCTTATGCCTGTAAAGGTAGTACTATGTGCATAGTACCACCAGAAATTAAGCTTTCTTAATGCTATATTTTTTACCTGCTAAAACGAAGTAATTTCTTAACCGTGGAGTATATTTCTCTGAACAAGACCAAGTACTTGCCTAACTTTGCTTTCACAGTAGTGTGGTACCTCCATATGGAAAATGGCAGGTCTTCAGGAGTGGGGTTTTTTTTCTCTAGTCTTGACATAAAATGACATAAAGAGTCATAGAACTAAGGACAAAATAGAGCATTCAGACCATTTATTTACTTATTTATTAATAGACATATTAACATTTAATGACTGACTAAAAGGACATGAACCTCTTTTGAACATATGATCTAACAGGTCAGGAAGACCTAGCCTTGGTGGGGGTAGGTTTGAAGGTACGTTTTGTACCGTTCGTCTTTGTTGAAGCAAAATTAATCTTTTATTCTTGAATTTTAGCCAAGGGTTACTAACTATACCATGATATGATAGAAAGTAGAAGAGACAGTAAAAGGGGAATTGGGGAACTGAGCAAGACTGAAAGACAATAAGAGTCCTCCATGTGTTTAACTTCGCTATTTAGCTCTGGAGGTGATGTGTTCCTGTGCATTCTTTTAGCTGTTCCTAATATCCTGACCTCAATTAAACAGTGAAGATCGAGAGGAACCTTGAAGATGGAGGCCTGTTTCTTCAGAAAGAGCTGCACTAGTGCTTACTCTCAGTTCGTCCAACAATCATTTTAGGATTATGTTCTTCTCCTCTTTAGAGATGTTTCTTTGAACCAAGACGGATCATCCTACTGCTGTTTCCAGCTTTTCTGCTCTCTGATGTGTTTTTTATTTTGAAGTTTATGTTTTAACAGCGAGTAAGTTACAAATTGACCTACACTTTCACCAAACTGCAAAAAAGTGTTAACATTACATTGTTATGGGGTGGGTATGAAAGCTGCTACTGGAATTAAAATCTGTAATCATTCAGTGCTTTTGAGCATTGAAGATTTTTTAGATTAATTCTGTTTATCTGATAAATGCCTCTGAATTTCAGAGGGAATTATATCTTCATCTAAGCTTGTCTGAAATACTGAAACTTTGTGAATGTTACAGTAATTAATGGGAAGAGTCAGCAAGTTGTTCATTGTTTTCTTACTAGTTGAAGCTTAGCTTTACCAATTGCTATTTTAACAGACTTGTACAAATATTAAAAGTTTGGTTGTGGTGGGTTTTTTTTTGTTTTTTTCCTGAAAAACACATGGGTTTTGATTACACTAATCTTATGGTATGTTATCAAATGCTCTGCTACTTTTGTGGCGATTATTAACAGTAGGCTTTCTTTTGTATGTCAGAGACGTAACTTTCAAATGTGTGACTCTTTAGGTAGCAGACAGTGCTTTTCTGGCTGCCTCATATTGCTTTGAATTAACTTCACGTTTTTAAATCAAGGACCTGAGGAAGGCTGCCCTTACATAAACTAATCACTGATGAAGCTACCATTGATTAACTGTTGGGCTTTCATTGATTGCACGGTTGCAGTTCCACAGGAAGATTTCAAACTTTATTTGTGTAGAATTTCTAAATCATAAAAGAGCGCTTTCTGTATTGTATGCATTATGGCATGATTGTCAGATACAAATCAGGAAGTCGGAAAAAAAAAATTTCCCTTGAAGTGCCAAGAACTTTTATAAACTTTATTCCTGATTTGCTAAAATACATGTTTCTTATGCTATTCTCTCTGGAGGAAAAAAAAAAAAAAAAGGTAGGTTTTCCAGCTTTATGAAGGGAAGTGGTTGGTGATTCCATTCCATAAATAACTGTAAATTCCACTGTAGCTAACACTGAATTAATAACATTTACCATCTGAGGATCTCAAAACAGGTTACAAAGAAGAGAATGAACCACAGTGAGGTTTGGCCACAGGAGGAAATGTTTTGCTGTGGGAATGGAAGAGCAGCCCGCTTTCCGCACGAGCTGTAGGCTGCCCCTGTTGCATTTAACACAGCCCCCAGATGGGTGTTGCTCTCCTTTGCCATCTGGAAGGCAGCTAGGAGGAGATGCAAATATGCGCAGAGGAGTATCTGAAGACACGTCCTTTTTAGGTAAAATTTTCCTCTCCTCTACAGCCCCTCCTATGAGACAGCGGTCTTTCTGAATTTCTTGCTGTCCATAATGATTTCTTTCATGGATGCCCGCTTACCTTTTTGAAAACCTTAGCATTGCAGAACTGCAGTCTTGCTCTTTTGAGAAGAGCAAGTAGGTAATCTTTCATACCGTTATTTTTGCAATTATCTAATCAAGGTTAAGCTGAGGAGTTGCAAGCCTGTTTCTTTTCCCCTTTTCTTTCCCTTAGACCTTCATATCCTGAGTACAGCCATCTTTATCTACATTTTCGAGGCCTGGACATTATTTTTCTTGGCCGCTTGACCCAGTTAATTATTTTTCAACCTCCCAACTGTAACCTTGGCTATTTGTGAACACATGCTTCAACAGAAGGACAAGATTTGTCTTTTCAGAGGAGCAGGAGAAAGTTGTGTCACTAATATATGCAGGGTGCATAATATCTACTAACGTACGCCTATAGGGAACGGGGTCCAGTATCCTGTCTTGGACTTGCAAAACTGAACTGATTTTCTGCCCCTTCATTTCATTTTATTCTTTGCTTTCATTACAAAAAAAATCTACTGGCTTTTCAAGGAGGAGATTATTATTCCCATCCTTTGACTTTCTGGAGAAAGCAGAGCGAGTAAGCAGAGCTTTCCAGTGTGCCTGTTGCTTGGAATTAGATGTTGTAGATAGACTGCCTCATTAGTGCATTTTCCTAAGGGGACTCAAATATTTTAAGCTCAGTTCTGGTTTAGAAACTGTTCTATTCTGATCCTGTTCTGCTCTGACAAGTGAGCCTTAAAGCTGGCATAGCTGTGCCACCTGCTTGAATTCTAGCCCTTCACTTCTGCAGGCTGCAACACCTTCTTTTTCATTATTAGTGGTGCCAGACCTTTCAGGGCTCACACTGAACTACCAACTGCCCAGAGAATCGCAGCTGAGCCAGGCTGCGAGTGGTGCGATAGCAGCCTCCTGATCCTCTCCAGATCCTTTTTGTGTCTTCTTATCCTTCTTCTGGTAATGTCTTGTCTTCACTAAAGTTCCACCAATGAACTCGCATGTACCACCATCTGCAAATGCTACAGGAATTATTTTTTTCCCCCTGCTTCTACTTTGCCTTTCTGCTTTTGCTTGTCAGAATGTGGCCTGTTTTCAGAGCACAGTAACAAAGAGCCCTCAGCTGAACCTCTATATGTTCCTGAACGTGATGGAAAGGATTGTTTGGCAATTTGGATGTGGGGGTTGTAGTGTGGATGTATTTTTAACGTAATTTCAGAAAGAGTAGCTTTGACTAGTATTTGATAACCTTTCTACTATTTGTGGGGATTGTATTCCACTATGGCTTACTTTGCAGTATGGTTTTTGTTTTTCCTATCGGGCAGGGACACATAACCAGTTGTCAGAAAGCAGTTAAGCTATTTAACAAATGAAAAACTTATGTAATTAACAGTATTGTGGTATGGATGTCTGAGGTCATATTTAATTATTTGGGGATTTCAGATAGGTTATTTTCAGTGGTAGTACGGATGGGAACGTTCTTTCAGTTACTGTTACTTGATTACCTGGGTTTGTAACTGGTAACAAAATGGGATGATACAGGTAGATTCATACCCGAGTATAGTGCAATGTACAGGAGCAAGAAGATACAGCTACAGTTTTTCTTCTAGGAAAAGAAAAATAGGCAGTGAAGTGAAGTTACCAGGAAATAAATTCAGGTGTTGGTTTGTGGAAGCTAAATAAATAATGAGCAACTCTCAGCTGCATGTATTTTATTCTTGAAAGAAGAGATTTAATATTATTGGGTTGACTTAAACCCTTTTATTTCATAATTTATGATAGAACTTTATAGTTAACACTTGTATAAAGAAGGGAGTGGCAAAGGTTTATGACTTAAAACCACTTAAAGCATTTTGGCAAATAGTGTGAAGCAGCTATCATTTCAAATAATGAAGATACTTAAATAAGATAATAGATTATTCCTGTTATATTAATGCCTATATTTTGCCCAGTAAAGTTGATATGAAATGACAATTTTATTGTATTCTTCACAAAATTTTAGTGCTGTAATTTGGAGCATGGTTATAAACTTGTGACCAGGGTAGAAAATAGATGATAGTATTTTTTGCCTGGAAGAAACTTTTAAAATCAAATAGAAGTGAGCTTGTTTATATGCATATAATTATGATCATATTTTACAATCTTTTCTTTATATGAACATATTGGCTTTGGCAGATTGTTAATTTTGCTTTTAGGGTATGCAATCAAATTTCACAGAATCACAGAACGGTCAGGGTTGGAAGGGACCTCTGGAGATGACCTAGTCCTGCCAGAGCAGGGGCACCTCCAGCAGTGGCACAGGACGGCGTCCAGGCGGGTTTGGGATGGCTCCAGAGGGGGAGACTCCCCCACCTCTCTGGGCAGCCTGTGCCACTGCTCTGCTGCCCTCACAGCAGAGAAGGCCCTCCTCAGGTCCAGATGGAACTCCCGATGCTCCAGTTTGTGCCCGTTCCCTCTTGTCCTGTCACTGGGCACCACTGGAAACAGACTGTTCCCATCCCCCTGGCACCCTCCCTTTAAGTATTTGTAAGCATTAATAAGATCCCCCCTCAGTCATCTTTTCTCTAGACTAAAAAGACCCAAGTCCCTCAGTCTTTCCTCATATGAGAGATGTTCCAATCCCCTAATCATCTTTGTAGCCCTTTGCTGGACCCTGTCCTGCAGTTCTCTGTCCGTCTTGAACCGGGGAGCCCAGAACTGGATACAATACTCCAGATGTGGCCTCACCAGGGCAGAGTAGAGGGGAAATTTAAAGAAAATGTTTTTATTGAAGCTATTATAATCTGTATCTGGTGCATGGGGCCAGTTGCTCGCGTCTTTTCTTCTCAAAGTAGTTACACTCCAGGGCTGTATTATTAAATAATATGAGAGATTTCTAAATAAATTAATCATTTTGTTACTAAAATATATTTAGGAGAAAGCTTATAATGGAGATACTATACCTTGCCATATGCACTTACAGAAGAGAGACATTAATTATCTTTCATAAACTGTCTTTCATTTCTTGGATCTAGCAGCTTTGAAACACGTTTGACATAAGCAGTAAATACTACAGTATTTAATTGTTAGATTCATAAAATATGTGGGTGGGTAAAGGAAAAATTGGGCAAAAATATTCAGAGGTCATTGTCTTGAATAACTGAATCCTTTGTTTCACTTATTTCAAAGTATGTTTATAGTATAGTCTGCAGTCTGCAACAACAAAAATGCTGTATGAGAGAGCATATGGAATTAAGGACTATTGTATAGTTCATATACAAGAAGGAAAAGATTCATCCTTAGAAATGAAGTCATTAATGGTATATTCTGAATCATTAATGCTTAACCAAGTAACCTGCTTGTATGTAATGATGCTGAAATACTTATATATATTCTTATAGCTTTCCATCTATGTAGGCTTCTAAAGCATTCTACAGTATATCCTGGTGAAACCAGTTTCAAAGTGACGCCTATTAAAAATAAATGTTAATGTTTCAGAAAAGTGTAGATGTTTAAAGGTGATTCATAGTTTCTTTCTTTTAAATAATGAGAATTGTGTACTGCAGGACAAGTTCAGGAAGTATGAAAGCACTTTACAAAGGAAAGAGACTGAGTGTGGTGTAAAATATTAAAGCTTTATACTGACAGATCTGTTTTTATTTAAATTTTTATTGAATTTTTTCTTTGAAGTAACAACAAGAGACACATACTGTTGGCAGATAAACGATGCTGTGCTGAATGAGTGGCTACTTAACCCTAGAACTGTCAGACACCATTATTTTCAATGTCAAGGAGCAAGAAAGCTTTATGCAATGTATTCTGTTCTTCAAATTAAAATGGTCAAATTTCTGTTCTTTTATACATTTCTATGCCACAGCTACATGTGATATCTAGACTAGCTCAGCAGGGAATGATGAATTTGGCTCCAGACCTGCTTACAACATGAAGCCAAATTATGCTTCAGGTTATCTTGAAAGCTCAAGCAGCAGTGCCTGAAGCAGTGATCTTGTTCTTCTTTTGCTCTGAGTTTTAAAATATACTCATGTCTGAAGCAGACATACTATTGTCCTGATTAATAAATACAACAATGTAAAAATCTCTGAAGAGCACAGTGTGCAATTCTGTGAAGGCAAGAATTTGCACTATGTTAAGTTCTATTTTATAGTTGATACTTACCTGTTAAAATTAATTTGAGGATATATTAGTATTTTAAATTAGGGACAATCATTACGTACATCTCTGAACTGGAGATCACAAAAGGCTTCTGCATTGCTCTTCCTAGTATTTTCGTGTTTGACCAGAGCATGTAGGTTCCCCGATACCTGATGGCAAACCCTGAGAAAGACTGCACGGGCCAGTGGCTGTGCGTGATGATAGTCTGTACTGCCATCATTCCAATAAAACATCTATTTTATTTCATTTGACCGAGTGTGAATCAACACTATGCTAATACTGTACTGCGCTTTTGGATTCTGATCTAGTATTCATTTAGTAAATACAATAATAATGCATAGGAAAACTATGAAAAAAAAGAAGTCAGAACTTGTTATACATTAGGATCATGGCATCAAAGGATAACTGAGGTTACAAGGAACCTCAGGAGGTCATCTAGTCCAACCTTCCGCTCTAAACAGCGTCAGCTGTGAGCCCAGGATTTCATCCAGTCTGTTCTTGGAAACCTTCCACAACCTCTTTAAGTGTCCTCAAGCAGCCATTGCTTGAGTGTCCTCATGGCAATAAATACCCATGCAGTAACTGATTAGTTAAATACATTGAAAATACATTTGATGATTGCATGATGATGAGCTGATTTAAGCCATTTTCTATATGTGCAGATTTTTCCTCTATTTGCTTTTCTGTGTTTTTCATCACACTGCCTTTTTTTGTTTCCAACAATACCGCTTTAGGCATGACACCTTACATTCTTTTCTGCAAAGTATAACCTTAAGCAGTAGAAACATTTCTTTACCTTCATACGCTAAAAGGAATCTTTTCATATATAACTTTTATATAATTGAGATAAATCCAAGATTTTTTAGAGTCTTGACGCTTTTAAATATGAGGCAGAAAAAAGTGAATTATGCACATACCAGTCATTTCACACATCTTTGTAATCTATGAATGCTACTCAGGAACTTGCATCAACTCTTGGAGGCCTGATAGGACTTTAGGTAAAAAGTGCATGTGTGTGTAGATATCTAGAGCTTAGTTTTTAATGTTGAGTCAACCTTGGTCGTCACATTTGAGATAGTAGTATTATGCATACATAGAAAACTTTCTGATGGCATATTGCTTGCTTTCAGGATTATTACTTTGCATATATAGAAAGCAGCTTTGTAGAAAAGGATTTGGGGGTTCTAGTACACAACAAGTTGAACATGAATCAGCAGGGTACGTTTCCAATCAAAAAGGTCTGAGCTGTACAGTGAATTTTCGGTGTATTAGCAGAACTGTAGCCAGCAGGTTGAGGGATGTCACTCTATTCAGCACTTGAGACCCTGTCTCAGGTGTTTCCTCCAGTTTGGGGCTCCCAAGATAATGGAGCAAGTCCAACAGAGACCACCAGGATGGTGTCAGGGGACTGGAGCACCAGGAGAGGCCGAGAGAGGTGGGTAGATTCCTTCAGATAAAAAGCTGAAGAGGATATCCTATTGCTGCCTACAGCCGTATGGTCTGAGGATGGAGAGAAGAAACCAGACTCTTCTAGAGATGCCTGGTGATAGAATGAGAGGCAATGGACACGAATTGCAACACAGGAAATTCCAAGTAGGTGTAAGAAAAGCTGTTTTGACGAGGAGGCAGAACACTTGGAACAGGTCCCTGAGCCGCTGTAGAGTCTGTGTCCTTGGAGACTTTCAGGGCTTCACCAGACTGAGCCTCAGCAACCTGCTTTAGGTGGCCATGCTCTGAACAGGGGTTGGAGTAGAGACCTCCAGAGGTCACTTCCAAGCTATATTAATTTATGATTCTATATTAAATTAGGGGGTTTGTAACTATTACTAGGTGTTGCTAAACTAGAATTAAAAAGAATCTTAAACTGTCTCACATCTGGAAATTTCTTAGACACTTTGTGAAAGAGTAAGAAGCTAGTAGATAATGAAGAGACCTTTAAGGACTTCTTAAGTATGATTCATCCAAATAAATGTAAAGTGCCTGTACTGCAAAGTTCTGCATCTAAGCTAGTCATCAAAGTCTCCCTTTATGCTGAGTTGGGAACTATCAGTACAGTCTGTGGAGTTGCCTATGTTTTGTTGCAGGAATTATGCTTTAAATTCCATTGGTCTTGTTGCTTACATCTCATCTGACTGCTTTTGATGCAGACAGCTAGTTGAATGGCATGAATTAGACCATTTGTCTCCTATTTTGGTGTGCTTCAGCACCTTTTTTTTTCTTTTTTTTTTTTTTTAAGTTCTGTAAGCTGTATTCTGTGAGCTTTACTGTAGCAGTTTTTGCAGCAGGTGAGTTGTAAGCTCCTTTGTCAAAGAGTGTGATCTACTTTACTTGACTGCAAGTAAATGGGAAAAGGTTTCCTTATGTTGCTTGATACTTTGCAGGCCCACCCATGAGGATTTTGCTTGGAATAAGAATATTAGATGAGATGTCTGAATCTGATGCATTACAGTGAGTTTTAATTGGTTGATGATAAAGAAGGAGAGCACAGGAGAGGCCACATCCCCAGTGCTCATTGCCATATATGCTCTGTTCCCTGTGATACTATGCCTTCATCCATCAATGTCAATCAAACTTTATGAAAATGCAGACTTTTTTCTTTTTCTTTGTAAGATGGAATGTGTATGGCCACATAGTTCAAATTTCATTCCAAAGAGTCTGCTGGGTTGGACTGCAGAGATATGAGAGAGGACACCAATATTCTTTTAGCATTGATAAATATTTCAGTGCTAGTATTAAAGTATATATCCTGGCAATATTCATGAGGATTACTCATATTAAAGTAATTTAGTATATTCTCAGATGACAGTTATAATTATTCATTGTAGTAAGGATTCTCTCTTCCTCATTTCCTTTTCACTCATAGTAGGCAGGCCTTCCCCTCATGTTTTAAAGGCAAGGGTAAACTCGGGAACAAACGCAGTGCTTTTACCCTGAAGTTCTGTAATCTCTTCTAATTTATCCTTAAAATTATCTGATCAAAAGCTCTGCATAAATTCTTGTCAGAAATTCTAACAAGTGTTCTCTCCCTTTGCTCACATTCTTCATTTACCTCCCAAGAAGAAAACTCTTAACATCAGTGAGATGATGAGAGAGGGTGAGTTTTAAGCTCTGCTAAGACCTTGACGAATCAAGACAGAGCCATGAAGCAGGCATTTGAGCAGTCCCTGTCAACTTCATCACCTATTTTACTTCCAGCGACATGGAGTAGTAGCGGCTGAATTCCTTGACAGCAAACTCATGGGAATCAGTGGGTCATGTTTAATCTGTGAATTATTTTATAATGAAGCGTGCTCAGTGAACAAGTGTAATGGTCTGGCACAGAGCACCAGTGTGTGTATGGTATGGAATTTGGGGGACAGTGCCCACAAAGAAGTTTTGAAGCTGGTGAGGAGAGGCTCCTGCACCAAGTCAGTCCCTTCCCATTCTCCATACCTGGCTTGCTCTTTTTTCATATATTAATTAAACTAGTGGGGAAAAAAAAGTATTATATAATGACAAGTGGTTCCTTCAGCCATTTTACTACTTTACTTGAGGTAGGGACAGGATTTTCTTTGCTACGCTTTCAAAAGATAGATCTGATTTACTCTGTAAAGTGGTGAAGTGCTCTGCAAATACTGCAAAGGCAGAGTTGTGGTAGTTGTGTGTTGTGCCTAAACAGCAGGAAGGGAGAAAACAGGTGCTAAACAGCAACGATTAGCATATATATACCAACTGATGAGGTGTTAAACATAATCTCATGCGGAGGTGTCAAAACCCTGGCCAAAGGATCTGTTATAACCTGTTATGTGAAATAATACAGATGATATAAACCACAGTGGAAGGTAAAGGGCTTCAAATACCAAATGACCTGGTCAAAATCCCTACAGCTCATTTACCAGGATATGTATTTTCAGGAGATTTGCAGTGTGTGCATTCAGAACCAATGCATTTCTCAACGTGGTTAATAATTGGATAATTTCATGATGGTTTCAAAACAAATGAATGCTTCATTGTGTAGTACTGCAGTGTAGCCTTAAAATTCGATCTCGTCGTTTCTTTTGTCACTTCTATCATTTACTGAGTGATTTTTTTTTTTTTTTTCTGTAAGCATTGCTTTCAGTGAAAGCTGGAATGCAAGATTTAGTGATCTTAGTTTAAATTGTTGTCATGGTCTGCTGCTTTTTCTACACTGAAATGATCACATTCTATTAGAGACTGTGCTCTTCTCTTTCATTTTTATGCCATATATTCTTTATAATCATTTAATGAATGCACTTAACAGTAATACATATGAATCTGATAGTCATGCATCTTTCATGAATTTTTCCTTTAACTTTTGCTCTCCATTTCATGCCCTAGGCATGGCTTGAACTTTTTTCCTTTCTATTGTCAATATAACCTTCATTGTCTCAATTTTAATTTTGTTGTCTTCATGATAACTGAAGGATTCAATCCCCAATAAAAGAGCTTGCTACTTTCAGCTATTAATATTTACTTGTATGTAATATCCAAGCTTTTTTTTAATTACAATAGAGTTAAAAAGTCCATTATTAAAATAAGATATTGCTTTCATTTTCTGCATCTCTTCCTTTCCTTTATTATTTTGGTAGTTTTGTGCAAGTGGTACTGCTGGAAACTGCCATATTGGCTCAAAGATGTCCCTGGGCCTTCTTATGACAGTTTTTCGCACAGTGAGACAATATCCCGTGTTGCATTAAACTCTTCCTTTTCCCAGCCCTCATCTGGCAGTATCTCCTCAGACAAAAACCATTCTCCCTGAATTACCCATTTTTTTACTATTGTTACATGAATAAATGTTTTTAAAAAAACATACTTCTAGAATTAAATTGTGACTCTCTCTTGAAAAACAATCAAATGTCTAAATCCGAGGCTCAGTTTCTAGAATGGTCATCTTCCCCCATTTGATCTTGTGTGACCTTGTTTGTAGCCAAGTAAAACTTAGTTTCACTAAGGCAGGTTCTGGTGCACTTGATAATCTCACTGGCTTCGTGTACTGTGGTGGCTTTCCAGACAGTTTAACTTCACAGCATTTTGAAGATGTGACCAAAGTGGTATAGTATCAGGTAGGCTGAAAAGTGGGAAGCTCCATGTGAACACTGTGTGATATTAGCTAACATAAACTACTTTAGTTCATCTGCTAATTAAATCCATTACCAAATGTTTTGTCAAATGCGCTCTAATCTTAAAATAAAATATTACAGTTATGACTGTAGTAAATGAGCGTATAACAAAGCTTAGAAGTAGGAATGGTACACTGGTTAACATGGTTCTTTTCCACCTGTAATGGAAAGCACACATTCTTGATGATATTTTGTGTATTGTAATCAGCACATTGTGAAGAGGCTGATTCTGGTGGGTGCTGACTGTGTTCACATCTTGCTGATTTTTAGCACTGTATAGCAATGACTGAGGCAATGGGACTTCCATTATTTTTCAGTGACTGATTATTCCTAGTTGGCAACAGTTCAAGAAGCTTTCAAGCATATGCTTACCTATTTCCGTTTAGGTTACTTCAACCACAGCAAGAAAGCATTTAAGGACACAGTCAGATGTAGTTCCTCAGATCTTGCTGGTCAGTCTTGAGAATCACAGCTAGTCATCCTCACCTGCACAGAAATTGCAGATTTTAGTTGGCTTTACACTGACTTACAGCCTCAATATGAAGCTCATATCTTAGAATAATGAGTGTGTTTGGAGGGAGAGTGTGGACTAGTATATATCTAGACTCCTTAAATTTTTTTCTTCTTCTTTTTTCTTTTTTTTTTTTTAAAGATTTTGCATTTAACGAATGAGCCCTTCACTAACATGAGAATGCCACTTTCCTGGATGATTCACCAGGTACTAACTGAGAATTTCAGAACTGAAAGCATATTAGGTTACAGAACCTCTACTTTATGTAGATCAATTCTTATACGATTGCTTCAGAAAAATAATTTCCTGCAGACTCAAAATTAATTGCCAGCTTCCAATTAATAAGATTTCTGAAAATATGATGAGGTGGGCAAATTGTGCTGTACTGTATCATACGGAGGCTGTGTGATTTAACTGTTATGTCTCATGTGAAAAAAAAAAAAGGCAGAGAAGTTATATGCTACTTTTTTTCTACAATAACTTATTTCCTTTATCTTAAAATAAATTAGTTGTTTGTTGATTCTTACAGTCCCTGTAAAACTACAAAGATTGGGATTTTCAAAAATTAGATGATATTTTTGTTCTGCACTAAGTTCCTTTTTTTTTTTTTTTTAGTCTAGATTGTTAATAAGTAATGTGGATACAGATCAGGGTTAGCACATTGATAGGACAAGAGGTAACGGTCACAAACTTGAACATAGGAAGTTCCATCTTAACATGAGGAGGAACTTCTTCACTTTGAGGGTGGCAGAGCAGTGGCACAGGCTGCCCAGAGAGGTGGTGGAGTCTCCCACTCTGGAGACATTCCAAACCCGCCTGGACGCCGTCCTGTGCCACTGCTGGAGGTGCCCCTGCTCTGGCAGGGGGTGGCACTGGGGGAGCTCCAGAGGGCCCTTCTCACCCTCACCAGTCTGGGATTTCCAACATGGTGCTGAAACCTTACTCATGTTATGAGATGGGGCGGGGTTTTTGGAAAGGGAAAGTGCATGCACCAGATGGCATTCATTAATGTCCACTCAGATAATAGCAGAAGCACTGATTACCAGCAGGCCTTGAGCCATGAAATAATAAATCTCCCATGTTACACTGTAATTAGCTGTTAATGTTAAGTGAGGTCACATTTGATATTTTCGATGAGATTTAGAACATGGGTAAAAGTTGATATGTTTTCTGTTAGTTACTGCTTGAAATCTTGATTGGTAGATGGCTGCACAAACAACAGTGAAGTGAAGCTTTGTGGCACCTTACACAGGGTGTTGCAGAGGATTAAATAAAGGTAATTACCCTCCACTGTGCCATTAGTGTTTTGGGATTCTTTCCTATATAGCGAGAAGGAGGCTGTAGTTGTGAAGCCCTTAATCCCACTCATAAGGGAATCCATCACTAAGAACTCCTGTAGCACAACTTCTTTTCTGTATCAGTGCAAAGTTTAATATCTAATTTTTCCAATAATAGGTCATTTTGTTCCCACACATGTTAACCACAAAGTTCATTTTCTCTTTTTTGATTGTGTTAGAGACGCAAGGCAAGCTTCCCAACAAATGTAACTGACTAATGTTTAAAATCTGGTGTGAGGGAGTTGAATTTTCATAGCTTAATTAGTGTCAGCAGGTTGCCAATTAATTAATGAAATTCTTTTGTGCTATCTCCAGCTGTATTTAATTAGACTGGTTTTAGACAAGAGAAGGCTATTGTCTAAGTGTAGCTAGGTGATGAAGCTTTTCTCAAAAATTGTGCTTTGCACCTTGTTAAAGGCTGTTTTTTCTTTCAAATTCTGAATTCTTCACATTCTGCAAATGAGTACAGTGTGTTCTGTCAGCAAATAAGTAGTTTGCAAGGTTATTAGCTTTATGATATGACATGGAAGCACTTCAGGATTACAGCGTTTTAGATAAACCGTTGAAGTTCATCAGGAAAAAAAAATACCAACCAAAAAACAGTGTGATTAATTAAGGAAGTATTTGTTAAGATCCAAATTAGATGGTGGTATAATCCAACCTTGTAATATGGCATTTCGGAAGATTTTTTTTTACTGTATTAAATTAAAACAGGGAGGACCAGATCTGTATTTATTTTGTTAATTTAAAAGACTTAAAAATGTATATTTTAAAAGTAATGAGCTATAAGTTAAAGCCAAGACTTGTCAGAAACGTCTAAATATTAATGTTGTTGGATTTTTAGTAACAGAACTTGTATCCCATGATAAAGTGAACTTTTAGTATCTCTCCATAGTTCATGGTTGGCTTTGCAGTTACTCCCAGTACACCCGTATCAAAAATAGTGATTTCTCTCAGCTTTGTTTAAAATGTATTTTAAAAAAACAGAAGAAAATAAAATGAAAAACTTTTTAATCTTGGTAATAAAAGTAACAGTTGTAGATGATCACCTTTCTTTTCCTAACCTTCTACTCATTGACAAATACAAGCACCAATTACCTGCATTTTACTCTTTCTTTGTACTTGAGCATCCTTTATAGTTATTCTAAATCGTCGTAAGTGGAAGGGCCCACCCTGAGTATTGACAACAAATGTGGAAGATTTCAGGATGTCAATGGAGAAAAGTTCTTGATCATTAAGGAAAGGCAATGCAGCATTGTGTCAAAATGTAGTACTTGAGAGCCATTTTCAAGCACAAGAGTATTTAACTCCATTTTTATTCAGAAGCAGAAAAGAAAATAGCTGTGAGTAAAAATACAACTCTATATTTACAGAAACTTAAATTTAAGGTGTAGCTTTAATTATTTCCTTTGCCAGACCTAACTGTGCATCACCACCCGCCAAGCTGTGAATTAGGAATGGATGTATTTATCCACCTAACTGCCTCCAGGAGCAAAACCGAGCAATTAATTTGACACTCACGACATAAATAGTTTCAGACTGGGATTCAGAAATTACATATAGATCGTCTGGACACAGGTTTGCCTGTGCCTAGTTATATGTGCGTGGAGAGATATCAAAATTCTGTTTTCATGAAAACAGAATGGCTCTAAATGGTTTTGCTAAATTGTTTAATTTGTATCTAGGAAAAAATGCCATTGCATTGTAGAATGTGCCTTTCCATATTTATGTGTTAATCTCTTCAGGATTATGCCAAAACATTGTTGTTCAAAAAGTATATACACAGGTGGGAGTAGCCATTTACTTTCTGTGCATTTTGCAATAATCTTGTCAGTTCATCTTAGAGTTCCTTGGGCATCTCCATCCAGGTGCACTCAAATTGCAGTCATTGCAAATTATGTACTTACCTTGGCAAAGCCTCCTTCCCTCTGTACCAGCATAATAGCTCCAGCTAACTAGAAAATTCACTCCACCGATTTTTTTTTTTTTTTTAAATTAAACAATATAAGCATTTAAGATATTATTTATATCTCTTAGCAGGGAAGAGTACTGGAAGGAACACGCTGCATGACTGAGTCCAGTTTCCTGCTAGTGCAGTCAGGCGTAGGAGAGGGGTTGTAAAATAAATTGATCAAGCTACATCTCAAAAGCAGTTAGGATCTTTATGTTGACTCTGCTGCTTCAGAATGCTGCTCCAGAACAGCACAGCCCAAGGAACTTTAATTTCATTTCAATTTATTCATTGACCATTGACCTTCATTTATCATACTGCATTCAACAGGATCATTCCAGTTCTTACTTCATGATATCCCGCATACCTGCCTCACACTTACAAACTTTATTTTTAAGCCTCTCTGATATCTCTGTCAACTTATTTTCTTCTGTGTTGAAAAGTGTGATGAAGCAATGTGCATAATGACCAAAACTGAAGGGCATGTTTTAATTTCTCCTATTGTAAACTAACGGAATTGCTGTCGGAGTTACCTCTCAAGGACATTAATATAAATAGCCCTCAAAAGCGATTGTTTTCAATTAGGTAATAAAATCATTGCATTTGGACTTATTTTCGAGCCATGTGTATATAAAGGAAAAAAAAACCAACTTTCAGGTAATCTTCATCTCTATTTATACCAACATTGGCAGTTCTTCATTTGCAAATTGTGTTGTGCTCACAGGTAAGGATGTATCTCTGCTGACTACAACTGAATTACTCTTGCTTAGTCCAGCATTTCATTTGGCTTTCTGCTGCAAAAGTGTTTGAACAGAGTAGTGCGCTGTAATGTTTCCACTAAATCTGTTCTTTATAGTTCAGTGGGGAGGTAGTTTACTATTTTATCGTGGGAAAGACTTATACTTAAAAGTTAAAGGGGCAGTAATAGCTTTTAGGCCTAATGTTTAAGTTGATTTAGTAAAATCCACCTCTTGACATTTATTTGCGTTATGTTATAACTTTATATGAACTAGAAATAGAGGCTTTTTAATATATATCTAGATACACATATATAGAAAGAGGTGACTAATCTAGGTACACATTTTGTTTTTATTTTAAGATAGAGTTGAATCTGAAAAGTATAGCTCTTTAGAAATCTTGTTTTTTCAGAAAGTTTTAGAGCAAAATTACTCAGTGCTATCTGTGCATGACTATGCCTTTATTATAGTGACTTTAAGATTATGTTTTTGGATCTCAGTAAAGATTATGCTGGTTGTTTTACATTTATTACTATGTCATGGAGCACTATTTAGGTTCCTGTTTCTGGGAATCATGAAGAAAAACCTTTGTGAGTTAAGGGGAGCCAAACTGGAGTTTTCTGGTTAAAACAAAGCCTTCTTCTGAAATCAGGGAAGAGCAAAAATCTGTAAAGGTAAATACCTGCTCATGCTACTATTGTGAAGGGCTGCTTGGATTTCCGAGCAGATTGAATGTCCTTCCAGATGGTCAGTGCTTTCCTCAGCTATTTGCATGTTTTACTTTAATTGTCCTACTTAGAGTGGTGAAATAAGAGTGCACAAAGGTCCAAGACTGAACATTTAACCATAATAAGCAACTACCTGAAGTAATACAGCTCACAAAAGCTAAACCACATGGGCATTTGCTTAGAGTTACATATCAGGAGAAGGCTAGGTCTTTGGTTTTAGTTGGGATATGTACACCACAGATTACTTTTTCCTTTGCAATCCTGTCTGCTGTCTTACGCAGTGTACATAATATGTGCTTGTAAGTGGAGAGTCCAGTTACTTTCCCCGTCACCACACTTGGTGTACCATGACAGATGGCTCAATATCAGCTAAGGCATAATTTCATCTCTGAATCGAACACAAGTATTGTTTTTAAGTTCCTATGAGATTAAGTGTATTAATTCAGATTTTTCTTCTCAATATGAGCTTTACTTTTGTGTATGCTTGTAACCGAGGTACTGGAGTTCATTATATCCCACTTTATATTTCTAAACTTTGGTGTTTTGTCTTTGTCATTGCCGTTAAATGGCAATGTCTACTGATACCAATTTGAACAGGTCATCAGTTGTGTTCTTAAAGAGATTTTGTGAAATTTTGTCAGACAAACTAAGTCAAACCCAAAATGAAAAATGGTAATAGGGTTAAATTGTGTTTAATATATGAAAATACAAATTCAAGGAGTTGCCTTTTAAAAATGCAATAAAAATCTTCCATAACTGTTAGAAAATTCTCAGAAGTTAGACTAAACTGACATTGTACGTACATGGTCTGTTATGTGTCATAACTATGCCACAGGTGGTAGAGTGTCAAACTAAAAAAGGAAGCAAATGGTCCCCCTCTCTACAGTCTTCATGCATATTGGTGATAGTCCTGTGATAAATTGGATTTTTTGTGGTAAACTGTTTGTTGTTTCCCCTGCATGTCCTGGATATTTTCTGTGCAAGACTACAATATCCAAAATTCCTAAGTGCTGCCAAATAACTTCTGGTTTTGATTCTTCTTCTCATTGCTTGATTTATGATTGGTTTCTTCCTCCAAAACATAAAATCCTCTTCCCAAATGTCACACAAACCAGACTATTCTGTCTTTCAGGTCCAGACCTGTCACATTTCTATTTTCCTCTTGCTGATGTGATTCAAGCTGTCAGAGCTTGCAAATATACTTAACCAAATGAAAAAGAAACCATGTAGAAAGACTGCCTGTTGTTTCTTCAGTCATCATAATGACAATCACACCTTTAATCTGACTAGAAGACCCACACAGAGGCATTTCACATTAGTATTAAGGAACTGAACTGTTTAAAGCTACAGGAGGTTGCAGTTCTATCATGTGCACCAGAATAATAGGAAAAAATAACAGTAAAAGTGCTCTACCCTATTTCTAAAATGCTGTTTGGCAAACAAAGCTGTCCTAGCTAGTGAGAGTAACGCTGTTGAGATGTGCCCTTTCCCTCATTTTCTTAGCCCAGCTGGTTCACTATTTTTCAGTCTACTGTTCAGTTTCTCTACGGAGGAGAAGTGGGGGATGATGTTTCTGTGATTCCCCACGGGCAGGAAGAACTGAACAAGAACAGTGCCTTTGCCCTTCTAGACTTGTTTCTGGTCAGGATGTGGCCCAAAATCTTTCAGTTTCTCATGGTCCCCTTGCTTCTCTGTGCTCTTCAGCACCGTACGGGTTTCCTCTAAAATTTTTTTCATGCTCGTACATCCTTCCTCACTTGTACCTCCACTGCTTCAGTCCCCTGTGTTACTAAGATACTTGTCAGCATTACTGTGGCTCCTGTGGCATGTGAGGATTTTTAATGATGCGTTTTCATGTGCAGATGTTTGGGGTGATAGTTCTGTTCTTTCAGCGGCACGTGAATGGAGACACGTAACTCTTAACAGTGGCTTTATGAAGTTTTGACTGGTAACAATGTTATAAGATGGAAGAATTGCATCTGAGCTTTAGTAAACAGGTACCTTTTATCTTGTTGGCATCTGGTCCTCCAGCTTGAGGCCAAAGTGCTGCAGACCCATCTGTCTGGAAAAGGGGAATATGCAGTGATGTAATAAATAGGAAAATGTGCAATGTTTCATGATTTTTATGCAGGTGAGCGCTAACCTGTGTTTCATGAGTCACTAATAGCTCAGTTCTGAAGACCTGCTCATGTGACTTAATTTTTTATATATATATATGCATATATATATGGCCCTGAATCTTATAAAGAAGAAAAAGAAAAGGTTCACATGATGTATGTAACTTGGGATCATCTGAAGTGACACAGATATTTTCTTGTGCAAAGACTGCACCTTGCGATGCTGGAGTGGAGGGGTGAAAAATTCAGGGGCTGCACTTCTGTTAGCATTTGCTTTTGGTTTCTTTAATAAGCTGTTTTGACTTACAAGACAGGTTGCAAAGGTTATTGAAAGAAAATGGTGGTCCTTATTTGTGGCTTCTAAGTAGCTTTCTGTCTGTGTATTGAAGTTTCCATTAGCGTCAGATTTTTAATTTTAAATTTTACAGCATGCGTATTTGCTCCTGGGAATTGCAGTCAGTTCATTGCAACAAATAAAATCACAGTAAAATAACTTTGCTTTTTCACAGCTCACAGATTATTGAATTGATGCTTTAACATGGAAATGTAGCATTTTAGATGTATGTTGTTACTGTCATTTTTGCTCTAAAGAAGCTTCTTAAAAAGTACTTTCCTTTAAAACTGCCTAAGTGCTTTACACTACACAGAATAAGGCAAATCCAACTTTGCACTATTGAACAGTAGGACAAAAGCTGCCTGTTAATAGACCAAGGAAATGATTGGGAGAAAAATGGAGTAGCTGAGTTTAGAGAAACTTGTACTTTTTTCTTAATGAGCAGTTTAACTGCCAATTGATCAGTCATTCAGCATTACAGTAAATGGTCAATGAAATACATAATGATGCAAGACTGCACTTTAACAAGACCGAATCTTGCGGCAATCGGGAACGTTTAAGGACAGAAAAATAAATACAGAGCAAATTTTGCTCTGTGCTTAGTTTTCCAAAAAAGCCAAAAGAGCAATAACAAACATTCAGGCAACTAATCGATGGTATTCTTTAGTGTGTGTGGTGACATGCTTGCTCATGAAGTTCCATTTTGTGCTTTTGTCTTTTGTTTGTTTGTTTAATGCTACAGGATTTTTTACTGTTGGATTTCAGTCAAATCTGACTGCTAGAGAATGGTTGCGTCTTGAGCTCACAAATCTTTACGTACTTGCTGAATTTTATACATGTGAGCTCAAGACAGCTATCCAAATGGATGAAACTGAAAATACCTGTACGTGTTGCAGTATTGCATCCTACATTAGCACATAGGTAGGCTAAGACTCAATGCAGGGGAAATTTTCTAATTTCATAAATTTAAAAATGTAAGGATTTTGGTTTTGAGAAGTAAATCTTCCTTCTAATCAATAAAAATCAGAGCACATTCCTATCTTGCTTCTCACCAAAAGCATGGTATCAAGCAGTCCTTTGACCAGTGACATTTGCTAGTGTGAATGAGAAATACTGGTAAAACAAACAGCTTGCTTCCTTCTTTTCTTTACACGGGGTGCGAAATGTACCATTATAGGCAGCTGTCAGTGTGAACGGGTTAACATTTACCTAATTTATAATGTGTGAAAATAGACACCTACTAGCAGAAATGGAATGGAAAGAGAACAGTCTCAAAAGAGCACAGTTCACATAACGTTTACCCCTCTTCCCTGACTCAGGTCCTCTGGCTCTGAATACACTGTTTGGAGGGTTGTTAAATATTTGACTTTTACTCAGTGACCTCCTCTTTCAAGTGTGAAGGGAAATAGAAGGGCTCGGTTTGACATATCTCAAGAGATCTGGCGGAGTAATGGGTAGCACTTACCTTTTTTGATCCCCAATTTAAAGAAGAAACTTTTTTTTCTTCCCTAATAACTTGCAGTGAATGAAATTGCTATTCTCCACGATAATGACCCAATGATCCTGGGAGGCTAAGAGAAAGTCGTAGCATACATCTAAAAGCAGCTTTTGACAGGACACAGGTGAGTGACTCTGATGCCTCTTCCATTGACAATTTTCATCTTCAGAAATGCTCATATTTCTGGGTACTGTCTACTTATTTCTGAAAAAACTTTTCAGTGGGGTCAGGAGGATAAGAAAATACCCGTATCTCTATAGTCTCATTTATGTGTACAGCACATGAGCAGCCCAACTTTCTCTTGCATATTATCTTGAATATCTCTTGATATTCAAGTAGTCTGCAAAAGGTACAGGAGAGTTTGGCGATTGCTGTATTAAACTAAATACGATAGCATTAACAACTCTCTTCTGCATGCACAGCTTTTATTAAATTTGATTTTGTACCTAACAACTGTCTCTGGGCTTTCTAAAGAATAGTAGTTCTGATATTGATTAAGACGGAATGTGATTAACGTTAACTATTGGTTAAAGTTCCCCATATCTTCATACAGCATCAAAGAGAGATTTATTGATGAAGTCTGAAAGGTCTTAAAGCTGTACTTATTATGCTGTAATTCCTTTTGACTACTGCTCAAGCAAAGCATTCACAAAATATCTTTATGCCTATGGAAACTGAGCATAAAGTTCATCCCCTAAACATTACCAGTTCAAGCACTTTAAATATTCTTGAAATATATAGCCTTATTGAAGCATGTTTGTGTTGGAGGGTTTTATTTGGGATTTTTTTTAGGTGTGAGAGAGGAGGGAAATGAAGCAATGTAGACACTAGATTAGGACACTAACCTGAGATACAGGAGAGGCAGTGTGCTCCTGTTTATATGTCTGGAATAGAAAATTCTGCGGTATTTCAAGCAGTCTTGTGGCTCTCTGTTAGTAATTGGCCTTAAGAATATTCTCTCTTGGTTTTTTAATACCTTCCCCCAAAGATAAATCACTGGAAAATGCTTGGTCTTTAACAAATCGTCATATTGCAGCAAAAAAGAACTTAAAATTACTGTATGAATAAATAATGTTTGAGTGAGGAAAATACTATAACATTGATCTTCAGGACCTTAGGGAATCGAAATGATTGTTAGATTGGATTGTTAATTAATGGAAGTCTGTTG
Source organism: Charadrius vociferus (assembly GCF_000708025.1). Lineage (NCBI taxonomy): Eukaryota > Metazoa > Chordata > Aves > Charadriiformes > Charadriidae > Charadrius > Charadrius vociferus. The sequence goes on along the minus strand of NW_009647735.1, from coordinate 4,318,154 downwards.
CAGAATTCAGTCTTCAAATAAATTGTCATCACTTGTTATTTTGCAGGGCAAGTGAAACAGCAATTTAAGACGTTTTCAGGTTAATTGATCTACTTGTTTATCAGCTATCCCATGTGTTCTGTAAATATGCAAATGATGACCTCTGAATTAAAAGAGCACCGGTTCTGTTAAACAAATGATGATGCAACAGTGAGATAAAGAAAATGTTGCTTTAGAAGAGTGACTGTACACCACCACAGCTTCAGGCATCTAGCTCCAAGGAGAATTACAAATCCAAACAAGAGGGTATGGATACTGTTAAGACAGTTGCTCAGGGGGAAGGAAACGTCCCTTTCCTTACGGTGGCCTGCTGGCTATACTGGTTAAGCAATTTTGGACTGGTATTCATGACTTCCTACACTTTTTATAGGGAACTTATTACCTGAATTGCTGAAATTCTGAAAAATGGGAACAAACCTACAACAAGGAATTTTTGGCTGTTTTCCAAGTGCATTCATTTTCCACCCTTTAGATGGAGAAAAAAAGTCTTACTGATTTTGAGGTTTGGTAGGTTGGTTTTTCTTCTGAAAAGCCATAGAGGTAGAAAAGAAAGACAGCTATAATTAGCAAAATATAAAGCAGGATGGTTATCATTTTTCAAAGCATCAAGATAATGAAGTGCTTCTCTGGGAACAAGTGTGCCAGGACTGGCAAAACATTATGTACTTGTTAACACCATGGAAGGTCACCATACTCTTGTTACTGCTGAGTTGTGGTATTATTTTAATTGGGCTTTGCCCACTGATCTGCACACTCAATTTGCAAAAGATGCCAGAGAACATGTGGCTTTGACATTAAAACAAACTGCCTACACAGCATAATTAAAGCTGGGGTTAATCCCAGTGTAGACACAGAATTTTGTAACAGCTCATGGACACACACAGTTGGACACTTGACACTGAATATTTGCAATCAATAATTCTTATGCTTAAAGTACATAGAGGAAAGTGTAGGCATGTGTGATTTCAACGAACTGGGTCATTGAGATCAAAACTGAGACATTCAGAAGGTGAATTATTTGTGCACTGTATTTTCTTCTTTTTTTTTTTTTTTTTTTGCCTCTGTCCCATATGAAGTGATTGATGTGCAGAAGTGGCATACAAGAAGGAAAATGTTTGCCTTTACTTTGGATTCATTGTTTGGAAATTGAATAGCAACCCCACCTTCACTTCTCCATATCCACATCAGCCCCTGCTGTAAAGAATTCCTTCCACTGTGTGTCTTTCCTTTCGCTTTGCACCATGACATTTCTATCTTATGTTCCTGTTTTTCTGGGTTTTTTTGATCATGTTGAGTTATTTCAGAAGTAGGTGTTAAGGTGTGTTGTAGAGCTTGTAGGAACATTTCAGGTAAAAAGTTTGTGAATCTGATGTTTGTAACTTAAGGGGAAAGATACTTTGCGTGATATCCCCAGGCAATTGCCTTATATTTCTATAGTTGGTTTTAATAATTCAGTAATTTAACAGAACTGTGGAAAAAAAAATAATGAAAAAAGGTGGTGGTGTATTTTTAAGAGAATTTGGTTGGTGTGTTTTGGGTTTTTTTTCTTAAATCTTTTGCAAGTTGGCAATAAATAGTGTTTTACTTCTCAGCATTTGTGACTTTATCTTCCATGTCAGCATTACAGCATTAGCCATGTTACTGCAGTTGAGTCATTCTCTAATTTATTTTTGAGCATTCTGTAGACTGCAGAAATAGATCCTTTAATAGTAATAGCACACATGTACGTACATGTAAAGGGTTAAAAGTGATTTATTTTTCCTGATGTATTTTTGTACATTTAAACCAAATTTTACACTCTGAATTGAAGGTGTCTTAATAGGAAAAAAATCATTGAACATTCATGAATTCTGTTTCTGGTTTCTTTGTTTCCTACAGTTTTCCCTTGTTAATGTGGGAGATAGCTTTTGGTTATCTTGTTAATTAATAAACAGATGATGTCAAGTCATTTCCTGAGCTGAGACACTCAAAGAGATACAAATGGAGGATTTCTTAATAATAGGAATTTCTTAAATTAAAGGCCACTGTTTATAAGTAGAGATAGAAATGCAGATGAGTATATAGAAGATGAAGAGTTCTTTGTTGGGGAATAACTACAAATAATGAGATAGCACTATCTGACTTGGCTTAAAGGATTACTATGTTAATCTATGTCCCTCTGAGATAAGATTTTTAAGTCTCCGAAGGCGAGCAGTGTTATATCTGATATGGACACTTTGCAAGAATACCAGTGGTCTTCAGAAAGAGAAGACTGCATTTGGGAAATAGCATGTTCTCAGATGTGCAAAGAGTAAAAGCCCTGGCGCTCTGGGTAGCTGGAAAAAGCACAAGATCAAATGTATGTGCAAGGTAAGGTAATGCATCGGTTCATCCTTCAAGAGCCTCTATCAGGTTTGTGAGCGGTGCTACGTGCCCACTGGTATTCTAGCAGGGAATACTGGCAGTCTGCAAATCCACAAGCAGAGTGTGACTGAGATTTAAACAGAAACAGAGCGTTCTTTCTTTAAAAAAACAACTTGGGTTAGGTGGAAAGTATGAACGTATCAAATATTTTAACTGTTAAAACCTCTAGAGAGTTGATGTTCGTAGGCAGGCTTTTTGTGTGTCAATGAATGATTCAGAGAAAGGAAAACCAGAATGGACAGGTTTAGCTTGGAGACTTGAAAGTAATTATATTCCAACCAATCTTAAGGAGGAACATAGAAAGTATATTAACAATGGATCATGACATAGATTCTGGCATTTAGATGTAACTGTTAATGTAAATTACCAGAAGCAGGTTTTGTGATCCTGTACATTTTGTATAGTCATTCACAGCTCATTAAACCTTCACCAGTGCTGTCATTCACTAAATACAAAGGTAGCATGAGAACAGCATAATTAAAGCATTTAAGTCAGACTGCTGTAGCTACATTTCTAAACAGTAACTGCTCTACCTGCAACTCATTGCGGTTTTGAGGAGTAAGAGTGAGAGCAGATAATAAGCAAGGTGTATTCTAGTGGACCCCAGAAACTTTGGCCTTTTATTGAACTAGTAGACCTTCCCTATGTTTAAATCCTGTGATGTCAAGGTATTCTAGTAACTGAAAGAAACTGTGGTCCTGCTATCCTGCTAATCCCTAGATTAATATCATAAGCATAGTATCATAATATTATTATCATAATAAAGTTAAAAGCAGATGAGCATAGGTGGTCCACTTGGTGACATACTGATAACATTTGTGTGGGCTGGGACTCAAAACCAGTGCCGAATATATATTAAGCAACAATTTTATTTAGATATCAGCTTAGATGTCAAAATAAGCAACTAACATTTAGATAATTTACTTTATATCAAAATCTTAATTAACAGAGAAGATGTCTTTATATATGTGATTGGCTGCTCCTGTCTACATTGCTTCTGAGCTGCTAACTGGATTGCTCTGGAGAGCCTCACACATTCAACATATATACTCTTCTGCTTCCTTGACCTAAAGGAGCTTCAGCACTCATGATTTCTTCCTTGGTATGGCTGGCACACTTCCTTGGGAAACAAGAATGAATGACAGGACATTGATCCCTAGCTGAGAAATGACCATAGATAGCTCCACATGCTGTAACTCAGAAGCTTTAGGGTGGTATTAGCATGGCATCTTCCAAACTAGGAGCTTGAGCTTCGTGTCACACTGACAAAACTACATACATTCTTGACCTGAGAGGAGTCTAACCCAGCGAACTTACGAATTTTTGGCCTGAATTCTTTTGCGCCTTTCTGACAGAAAATACAGATGTCACAGATTTAGTGAAAGCCGCTTATATTGAGTTATCCAAGGTTTCCTCACCCTCAGCACTCGAAGCACACTATTTCCTATAGTCCTTCACCTAACAAACAGTCTTGATTAGCAATTCATTTTCCAACTAAAAGCAGATGTGCAATTTAACTTAGCCAAGGGTTCTGAACATCAAAGCTGTAATACAGAGAGAAATGTACCCAGGCACCAAAGCTAGTCACTCCAATTCTGATAAACATAATAGGAACAACTACGCTGTCAAGTAACTTGTCTCCCCGTTCAGTCCTATTTCCTGGTCCCCTCATCATCTGTGTTGCATAAATATTAATTCAGTGATGATCTCTCTTTTGGTTTGAACTAGTTAGTTTTCTCTCTCTCTGAGTTCTTCCAACCATAGGTGTGGTTCTGGTAATCACTTGCTGCAGGGACTTCTCCCAGTACAGTGTGGAGGAGGCAGACCCAGGTTTGGATGTCCCTTCCCTTGGACACCACTGTGGCAAGTTCTCTTAGGAAGCTCATGTGCTCTGAAGCTATACCCGCACCTTCACAAAGCATACCTGTTGTTGCAGGCCATAGATAGCTTTGTTCAGGTGGGCTGCAACACAGTCCTCACAGCCTATCAACACTCATTAAAAAAATACCTCTCCACACGTGAAAGAATGGGACATATCGTGATGTGAAGCTCAGAGGAACCCAGGGTTGCTCTGCACTGCTTGGCTGCCATCTGTGGTTCATTCCCTCTATAGGGACATAATTGGCACTGCAGTGCAGTGCTTGCAAGGTTCAGACTAAAATTACTCATTCTATACGTAGTTACTAACTGTGGCCGGTCTTTGGTCACAGATGAAGTCATGAAGACAAGGCTTTTCATTGGAAAAATGTATGTCTCTGTTTCTTAGCTTTCTTCCAGTGACCTCCTCTTACTCGCAAGTAGGTTCTGTGCACGACTGATGTGCAGTGAGATGTCCCCAGAGTGCCTTTATCTTCCAGGTGCTGACTTTCCTTGATTTTGCATATCATGTTTAGCTAATTTAAGCACCTAAATTTGCAGTTTCACTGTTCGCTTAATTTGGTCTAAGATAATGCTGCCTTTCAAAAGGAGAGTTTTGTTCTGCCTTTTAGCATCAGCTTCAGTGCATCCCTCCAGTGCTCCAGTCTGGAGCAGCTTGGCAGAAAACTAACAAGGTCAAATAAAAATAGTTGACACCATGAATATTTGAGATCAGCGGCCACACCAGGACCAGAGGTAGCACGAGAGAAAGGGTGGGAGCGTGCAGCAGGGGAAGCTGTACCACATGCAAGGTCACACCTTTCATTGGCAGCCCACAGTACGATCAGCCTCAGCGCATCGTGCAGCCACAGTGTCAGGCTCTTGAAAATAAGATTTAGGTGCTTTTGAAAAAGAAATCCTTATCCCTGATGTGTTCCACATCTATTGTGTATTCCTTAGCTCTGCATATGTTATTTGGGATATATGTATCCCAAAATACTTCATCATGTTTGCAGCCAGCATTTTTAAAAGAGTTTTCAGTGCTTGAACAAAACATGGCATACTACAGTGGTGTTGCTCTGCGCTTTCATTCTGTGTTTTAGTGTTAATGATAAAAATCCTTTTTTCCTAGCTCAAAGCGTGTTTTTATATGTGAGAATGTTCTTGTTTTTCATTGCTACTCAATGCAGTCTATTGTTTGTATAATTAATGTAATTATTGCTAATTATGTAATTACTGTAAATACATGTAATCAGTGATTCTAATTTGTAATTATAGAATTTTGATGTTTATTTGTGTAAAAGTCCTTACAAAACTTAGTAAGGGGAAGAAAAATTGGTCATGTACAGCAGGTAAATTAAAAAATTTCTAAGACAAATTACACAATTTTTTTTGCCAACTAGCAAAAGGAAATTAGTTCTCATTATTTACTAATTGGGTACACATTTTAATTTTTTTATAAAAGGTAATAATTACATTACAGAAGCCTAGAACTAATTTTCTATCCTCTTATGCTATAGCTTAAATGAGTTAGCAAAATATTAGATTAGTAGAGTGTGGGTGCCAAATTTAACCTGTAATTACAGTAGCCACTTGAAGTGAAATTACAGCCAAAAATTCTAATCAAAAAGGATAAAAAAGTATTTTTGCAAAACCCTTTCCCCCTGTCCCAATATACAAAGTTGGTTACTTACAGAAAACTGGCTGCTGCTTTCAATAGCTTCTGCTAGGGAGAGTGTAATTACCCAGTGGAGAAAAAAGTCAGATGGAAATTAGCTTCTTACCACCTGCATATCACAAAATACTTCGCCTATTACCATCTTCTTAGTCCTCATCCTTCACCATCCATGGAAACTAGAGGAATGCCTGCAGTCTTAAAACTCTGCCCGGGTCTCTGTAAGCAGAGATCAATAGCTATGAGTTTCCGTCCAATTTTTGTTTCTTTTTGTTATAGCTGTTGGTTGCTGATATTTATAGCTTCTTATTTTATAAGAGAAAATCTATCCTGGTGCTATGCAAATTGTTAAGTTAAACAAACTGGAAGTTAAAGAAACCAAATCAAATCTATTCTAACGGTACTTTCAATTTCCAAAGATTAATCTCTCCCTCTAGTTGTCTTTTGTGTCATGACCTGCTTTGCACAAGATAAACTGGCATCCTTTACACCTTTTATTTTTTATTATTTGCAAGAAAAGAGAAGGAAATAATGAGCTAGATGTGCAACTGTAAATTAATGGTGATGACAATGCTTCCTTCTAATATCCAAACGATAAAATCACTAAATTAGGATGGGGGAGGCACAAGTTCAGATTTCAAATATTAGTCTAACTGGTTAGACTTTAAAAGAGAGTATCCTCAACTCTTCATGTTGGAGCTGTTTCATTTTGCATATTTACATCTTCAAAGAGAGGAAAAAAGCTCTGGCTGTAGCTGATGATTAGAGCACTCTCCAAAGTTCAGAGCATTTCTCTTTGCAGTGCAGCATGGATTTGTGTTGGTTTTTTCCAGGTACTTGAAATTCTTCCATTTTCTGTCCAGCTTAATTACATAAAAGGTAATTAACCGCTTCAGGAAAATCACTTGCAAAAAGTATTCCCTTTTTGTTGACAATTCAGTTTCTTCTGAAAGCATATGGTTTTCACATAGTTTCCATTTTCTGTTTCAAAATTGTTCAAGGGTCAATTTTTCTAAGCCTTAATATTAGAAAAATACCTAAGTTTACTCAAAATTCTTCTAATTGCAGAACAGATTGATTTTTTTTTTTTTTGGTAGTGGTTCCCAGTGTTAACAAAATAGGGAAGATATTTACATCAATATTTAATATATGTTATACTAAATATATATACATAGTCTAATTGGACATTGGGATATTAGTTATACATATATGTCTAACACATGTTTTAGTATAATTTTATCTTATAACCAATTGTTTAAATGGTAGTTTAAATAACCTGGAAAAAAAGCTTTTTATCTTGAATCCAGTTCACATGCCTGAAGTATCTTTATTAGATACCATTATATATCTGTATATTAACATGTATTATTAGTTCTAGATAGATAATTTGGTACTGAGTCTCACTGTATGTTCCAATCTGGTAATCTATACATTTTTGTTTTCCTTAGCATAAGAATTTCTCCAGATTGCAGAGAAAGTGTTCCTTAGATACAAAAATGGTGTAATTCAGGGGAATTTTTTCTTCAAGTGAGAATTCACAAGAATTATACTGTTATGGTAAATGTATTTAAGTTTGTGGTTTAGAAATTATCTTTTCAAGCTGAAATAGCAAATCTGGAAAAGAACTATCCTCACAAGTAATGGACAAGGTTTTTCTTCCCCTTATTACTTTGCATCCGGCAGATATATGGATTCATGTACCTGTATGCATAACTATGTATCCATACTGCTTGCCTCCAATTCTCACCAACTCAACTGTGATCTGAATTTAACTATTGATTCCAGAGTGCTTTTATTCTCACTTTTTTTTTTTCCTCGGGAATCTTTGAAAACAAAGCTTTATGTGGTTTCAGAACCCTCTAAAGATACTTTAAAAAATTCATTAATGATAGAGAAAAATATTTGTTTTCCTGTTGTAGGCAAAAGCTTAAATTTGTTTTTATTATTAGATTGTCTTGCAATAAACCATGTCTGTGCGTTATTGGCAGTTATTATGCCTGATCTATTTCTTTTAGGATAATAGTTGAATCCTTGTGTTAAAACATACTGTTCGCCATTTCTAAAATTCCGTTTGCATTTATTTCCATCAATTCAATATGTCCACTTCAGGCCATAAACGTATAAGACTAAATAAAGGCATTTTGGGGTAACATGATTTTGCAGATGAGGCCAAGAGCTTAGAGCAGCAAATATGCCCGGAGAACTGGAAAATACTATGTAACTGCATATTCCAATCGAGATACAGCCCAGTTTTAACATGCAATGTAGTTAAATGGCAAATATCTGTATATGGAAAAGGATCTTTCTCTTATAAAGCTATCTTTTGCTTACAATTATGCTATGAATACTTAAAGTATACGTGGATTCCAGAAGAGGCTGGAAAGTTTCCTGCAGGGAGAGTTTATTCAGGTTTGCCAGACAGATAAAAACCTCAGAAGGTTGGGAAACCTAGCTTCAAACTTATGGATGATGGGAGCGTTTCCATGCAAGTATTACTCTAAACTTGTCCTATTCATAAATTTTTTCTGTAAGAGTCCACATAGAGACAGGCAGGTTGTTGCCATTGAGGGTTCTTTGATCTCATCCATTTGAACTCTTCTTAATGCTTTCTAAGGTGCCGTATTTCAGACTGAAAAGGTGAGGTTTATCAGTGGTCTTTCTAGGTCTTGACACATTAAGTCTATAATACTTTTCTTTCTGGAGTGAGCTGTAATTTGTCATTTGCTCCCTACCTAACATAGCAGTGTTTTTAATACAATGATAAATTCCGTAAGTGCATCTGTTTGTGACTTTAATGATACAGGCCACATTAGCATATTCATGGTTTAGTGGTTTATAAACCTAAAGTATCCACTCCATTTTTTGAGTCTTGGCTTTTAAATGATATCCTTGGTCTTTAGCTTGGAGCAGAGTATGCCTTCTGGTTTAAACATGAAATTTCTTATTATCCACACAAAGCTTAAAAAACCTCAACCTCATAAACGTCTTCATTAAATGATGCCTGGAAGCAACAAGTTCCATGTGTTAATTACGTATTACATTTTTTAAAAAATGGTCTGTTTTAATAATTAGTTTCAGTTTTCATTAACTCTCAGATCATTTATGATGAGATGGTGCATTTTGATTCATATCATTCATTATCTTATATACCTCTGTCATAGCTTTTCTTAAATCAGTACATGTAACGTGGTATTTTATAACTTCTTGTTGAAGAACTATGTCATTAGTTTAATTGATTAATTAAAAGGTTAGTATTGTGATCTAAAAAGTGCTACAAAACACGTGGTCTGAACCAGAGCAGCATTGGGGTAGCAAGCATGGATGCGATTTCTAAATTCTTAGCATCTCAGTTTCATGATTTGACCAATATGATGGAATATTTAATATCTCTAAATACCATCGGTCGATCAAATGGCCTTACAATGTACTCTTGGTAGATTTTTAACACAAAGGATTGGAGTAAAGATGAAAGTGCATTTAAAACGTCTTTAGTCAATGTTTTTCAGGCAGATTGATAAAATTGGTACTCTTGTTGAAGTTCATACCATAATCTAAATCTACATCAGCTGTTGGCAGTTAGTTTTCCTTGATAAAGTGAGAACCTGCTTGCACTCTGTTCCATGCAAATGTCAGTTTTGAACAGGTCAAATGCCAGTGTTTATAATGCCAAGAATAAATATAATGAATATGAAAAGAATGAATGTCTTTTTCTAGTGAGAAGTGATCTCTCAAGTGACATAATGACCTCCAGCCTATTTAAAACTGTATTCTAGAAGCTGGCTACTGAGGATTCTGGCTTTAAACTAGCATAATACATAGTAATGTTCCTAAAAGCTAGTGTGAATGCAATTTTTCACTGCTAAAAATATAACATTTTACCCTCAGGTGTGGCTAGGGAAAAAGCATTTGTGCAGGAAAAAGGTGTAGATTAATATTTATATTACTTTACTTATATAACTTATTAGAATTTATATAACTTAACTTATCCTATCCTTAGGTCCTAGAAAATGCGTGGGAGTACATTGAAAAGTGAGTATCGTCATTGAATCTATATACACTTGAGAGATCATATCCATATGGTACTCATATAGTAAGGCTAAATCAGCATATTGTCTAGGTTATTGTTATGAAATGTGAAATCGGGTATCAGATTTTCTTCTTAATTTTTTAAATATAGAACTTCGGGTTTTGCAAAAGCTTAGATGGTAGATTTGTAAAAGCTATAGCTAAATGTCATGATTAATTATTTTTTTTTTTTCAGCAACGATTGATAATTATACAGTATGTCTCACCTAGTCTGGGAAATTAAGCTTTGATTTAATCCTACAGATGAATTTAAGTCTTAATGTATATACTACCAATGGCATAATCTCATATTTTCCATTATTTGGAATAAAAACTCCAAACCCAATGCCCTCCCCCAACACAAGAAACAAATGTGATTATGTATTAAAGTTCTTGCAAAATGGGCACCTAATCAACAGGTCTGAAATCAAAAATTTGAAGACCAAAACTCAATCCTCTTGATTCAACTTTGAGCCAAAATTGAACACATTAGCTAGAAACATGACCTGTGCCCTTGTTAGACCTGTGAGTTTTTCAATATTTTGTCATGCTGCTAAATTTTCAGTATCTCACCAAACCTTAAAGTATCAGAAAATTTAGAAAGCTATACATAAAGTTCCTGTAAACCTATGTTCCATTCTAAAATTTCAGTTTTGAAGATGATCAAGCAGCATGTGTAGGCTAGATCTGTCACCAGTCAATGAGTTGTACAGGGTAGATAACTTCACTAGGATGCTCTAGAGCAGCACCAGGCTACTGCTCTAAAGCAGCAGAAACCCTTTTGCTCATTTCCCTGCCCACCCAATACTGCTATGGTTGTGCTGCTCCTGGGACCTGAATGAGTACAGCATTACAAGCATAGGGCTTGTATAAGAATCTCATTCAAGTTGCACAATAAAAACTACTTGCAAGTCAAATGCTTTTGACAATTCACCGGAGCCAGTGAATCATTTCGTGCTCTTAGCCAGAATATTATCTCCAATTCAGTTGTTGCTGTGCACTAAGTTCTATTTATGATAAAAAGATACTCAGTATTTCCTTATACATTCAAATGAGACAAAAGAAAGAGATGTTCTCATGTCATAAAAGTGACAAGGAAAGGGGAAGGTGATTTGTTCCATCTCCGAAATACAGGTTTGGCACAGCAGAACACGCGCTCTGCTGACAGATTGACCTAGTCATATACAAATCAGCTGCAGTCATCAAGGGTGTCACAGTGGTGATTGCTTCAGGAGCAGTTGCTCTTAAAGCCAGTTTTGAAACCACCCTTAATGTGCTTATGAAGCTGCAAGATTGAGTGATATGATACAGCTGCTGTTGTGGGGTTTGCTTTATGCTAAACTGGGGTATGTGCTTCTGCATAGAGTCCTTGGCTACAAAAGGGTTACTCTTAGTATCTAGATTTTGTGCATGGAAATAGAGTTATTTCATTGTTAGCAAAATTTGTGTAGTGCTATGCATTTACATAACAGTTTACAAACATTGACATGCTTCCTGCCCTAAAGAAATGAAAGGAGGAAAATAACTTTTTTTTTTTTGATTTTTTTTTTTTTTTTTTTAAATGGGTCAGTGCCTAAGGTGAACTAATTAGAAAACAGCCATTGGGTAGAGAGTTGATATTTTACTTTGTAGAAATCTTAGTATCTCACATTTCTTATCTACCATCAATATATTGCAATCATTTCAGGGTGAATGATAAGTCAAAAGTATTTTTCTTGAACATTTTGCTTTCATCCAGTTTGCCCCTATAACAAGCTACTGTCACTTGCAGTTTTCTTGATAGTTGTTCTCTCTCTGTTACTATACTACAGAAATACTCTGGAAATAATATATGTTTTTGAAAAAGATGAAAGTATGTAATTTTGGATGGGAGCGTGATTGTAGCACAGCATTAGAATATGGAGCATAACATGTTAAAGGGTTTGAAACTAGCAAACACAGCCAATATTCATCTGTGTTTAAGACCAAATGGCCAACATTTACTATGAGTTACATTTTTATAAATACGAGGGATTCCTCTGCAATCAGCAGAACTACATTGTTGCAAGTTCACTGTAAACGGGAGAAGGATTTGTGAGGAAGTCTCTTTGAGCCGCCAGATCAAACCCGTAGAGCTTAGTTTTGCCAGCTGCTTCAGCCAGGTTTTCATGGACTGTACATGTGACATCCAAGATGTTAAAAAATATGTAATTGCAATGAGACAGGAATTGTCTGTTATTTCAGTATATTTGTAAAACTGTAACAGCATTATGTGAATAGATTGAAATCAAGCAAGGTAACAAAGGCAGCTGCTGGGTATCCCTCAACCACGTGGAACCTACTTATCCGTGGACAGCTAAGCCTTGAACTGAAGAGTCTGATGCATATATACAGAGACTGTAGATCAGGTAAGCATGAAAAATGCAACCAAAGGTAAACGGAAGTGAAAAACAGGATCTAGTGAAGCATGTGTTAATCTTGCTGGAGATTTTGCCTTCAGCAATAGAATATTACATGTTGCTCCTAAGGAGTATGAACTATATTGCTCTCAACCTACATATAAATGTGTTCAGAGAGTAATACAGCTACAACCTGGGAAAAAAGGCTGTTAACTTGAAAAGCTTATGAACTGAGACCTGTGATTGCTCTTAAATACTCCAAGAGACTCAGTAAAATGGCATATTAGTAATTTGTCAGACTATATTTAACGTCACAGCTTTCAGACCAGAAAACAGTCTGGAGTAGGGAAGAGGAAGTTTAAGTCCAGTCTCTGAAGAAAGAACGAACTTCTGTACTGGTACTGCATAATGTAGATAAATAAACTTTCAGTTCTGGAAAGCTGGATAGTAGAAAGTCAACACCGTTTCCCACAGCATTCTGGAGAAACTGTCTGCTCGTGGCCTGTGTGGATGTACTCTTCGCTGGGTAAAAAAACCTCTGGATGGCCAGGCCCAAAGAGTTGTGGTGAATGGCGTTCAATCTAGTTAGCGGCCGGTCACAAGTGGTCTTCCCCAGGGCTCAGTACTGGAGCTGGTTCTCTTTAATATCTTTGTCAACGACCTGGATGAGGGGATCGAGTGCACCCTCAGCAAGTTTGCAGACAACACCAAGTTAGGTGGGAGTGTCGACCTGCTCAAGGGTAGGAAGGCTCTACAGAGGGATCTGGCCAGGCTGGAATGATGGGCCGAGGCCAATGGTATGAGGTTCAACAAGGCCGAGTGCCGGGTCCTGCTCTTGGGTCACAACAACCCCATGCAGCGCTACAGCCTTGGGGAGGAGTGGCTGGAAAGCTGCCCGGCAGAGAAGGACCTGGGGGTGTTGGTCGGCAGCTGTCTAAACATGAGCCAACAGTGTGCCCAGGTGGCCAAGAAGGCCAACAGCATCCTGGCCTCTATCAAGAATAGTGTGGTCAGCAGGACTAGGGAAGTGATCGTCCCCCTGTTCTCGGCACTAGTGAGACCCCACCTCAAGTACTGTGTCCAGTTTTGGGCACCTCGCTACAAGACAGACATTGAGGTGCTGGAGCGTGTCCAGAGAAGGGCAACGAAGCTGGTGGGGGGTCTGGAGCCCAAATCTTCTGAGGAGCAGCTGAGGGAACTGGGGTTGTTTAGCCTGGAGAAAAGGAGGCTGAGGGGGAGACCTTACACCTCTTTCCAACTACCTGAAGGGAGGTTGTAGCGAGGTGGGGGTCAGTCTCTTCTCCCAAGTAACAAGCAATAGGACGAGGAAATGGCCTCAAGTTGCACCGGGGGGGTTAGGATGGATATTAGGACAACGTTCTTCACAGAAAGGGTTTTCAAGCATTAGAACAGGCTGCCCAGGGAAGTGGTGGAATCGCCATGCCTGGAGGCATTTAAAAGATGTGTAGCCATGGTGCTGAGGGACATGGTTTAGTGGTGGTTTTGGCAGTGTTAGGTTGATGGTTGGACTTGATGATCTTAAAGGTCCCTTCCAACCTAGATGATTCTATGTAAGTTTGATTTTAGATAATATATCTTAAATGAGAGCAATCGGTAATGCAAAGAAAACGGCGGGAAGGGAGGAAAGCATTAGGCCATCTGTTACTTTCATCTTAGCTTCATGCTCTGAAAGTTTTTGACATGGATGGGAACATGCACACCCACCTTTGTGAAATAATCCAAACGCATGTATGTAAACTCATTTTGTTGTTCATTGCTATTCAGAATAGCCAGTTTAATCTGAAGGGGTATTGTGGCTGGAATCATGCTTTGAAATAGGCCGTAAAAAAGTCAGTTTCTGCATGGACATGATTAATAGTATCACTCGTGTTGTAACAAGCATAGATTCTTCCCCAGCTTCAGGAAATACCGTAATACCTCAAAGTTCCATAGATAAAAGATAAATACTCATTTTAGCTGAACTTAAATAAGGATTCTCTTATGTCTGTCTTTAAACCACAAAAGCACGTATAACTGTACACAGAATCCTTGAAGATAGCCTAAGTCTAGTATTTAAGAGTGTTAAAGCGTCTCATACTGAGACCGCAACTTAAGAACTTGTACAAGTCAACAGCTGTGACCTCAGTCAAGCAGGCAACCGAGTTTTCAGATAGCAAGCTGTGCCTCATTCTTCTTTGGCCGGAGCTATGTATATTTAATTAGTGTCCTCTCACCTTCACGCTACGTGTTTTCCCACTTGACAGTTCCTGGCATCAAAAGAATGTCCTTGAGAAAAAGTTAGGCCTATTGACTCCTAAGCATATTATTTGACTTGCTGTTCAAGTAATCTGAAGAAAGAGCTGGAAATAATGAAAGACACTGCAATGTGGAGCTGCCTTAACTGACAGTGTCAGGTGGGTCGAAGCTATTGAACAGTTCCTATTAAATTAGCTTACCTTCATCTCAGCTAGTTAAAGCTGGCATGCTGACAAATTAGTTGCTTTCTGTATATAAAAGAGGAGAGGCAGGATGAGATTCCCATTTTGTAGCTTAGTGACAGTAGATATGTCACATCACAAGGTCAATAACAATCTGTCCATGGAAGAAATGTAAATGTTTGGCTGATGTCAATACATTCTGGATTAGATTGTGAAATATTCATTCCTATAGCAGATGAGCTCATTTGCACTAATAAAGACCACTTTATTCCAACCCAGTTAATTACAATGCTTTATATTGTCTGTTTTAAAATCTGATTACAGCTTTTGTTTAGCTTTTCCAATATTAGCTCTTGCACATTCTATATGCTATTTCTATCCAAAGAGTGTTAATAGAGAAAGTTAACAGACATGCTTAGAATATGAAAAGGGTTAGGGTTTTATTTATTTATTTTTGCTCATCAGAACAGATGGATTTTAAAGTTTTCTTTAGAGGGAGACTGAATCTGTCATGGGTTGTGTTTGAAATTCAGAGAAAATGTTATTCACGTTGGTTGGTTGCTGTAGATGTAGTTTATCTCATAGCTGAACTCAGATTTTAGGCATAAAAAATGTTTAAGAAGGTTAAACTTTTTTTTTATTTTATCACACTTCTGCACATAACAAGTCTTAATAACTTTCGTATGTTCTCAACAGTATGGTAAGTGTTGGGGATACTTTGTTGCCCCTTTTGTTATATTTATTTCAAGCTCCTCTTTTGCTAGGTTTTGATCCTAAATTACTCACTACCTAAAAGACTGCACTTCATCTTTTGGGAATAATCTCTGGTAAGGACATCATGACCTGTGTTTAAGCACTTCTAAAGTACACTGCTAATTACTGCAGAGCTACCTATTAATAGTCTCAGTTAAGTCACCATTTCTTACGTACTAGAAAGAATGTTTTAGATGTTTTGAAATGTATTTTGAAATTTAATTCCTGAAATCACCAGTTTAAACAAATACATAATTTTTGGAGGGCTGGCAAGGTGTCTTCTTTATAGTTGTCTTTTGATATGACTCTTCAATTCTGTGAAAAATTCTGTCTTCATAAATGTTTTTAAGCCTTTTAATGAAAATATTTCAGTGCTGTAATGATGTCCCGGAGTATAATTTTAAATTTGCTTCTACTGTTTTCAGGAAGTCTGTAAATCTGAAATTTGTTTATCACTGAATTTAGTCTTGCCAAATCATTTGAGCACAAACAAAAGCTCCAAGTGTACCACTTAACTTCTGGTCTGAAAAAGTGCTGTACTGTGTAGGGCTTAGTCTAAGTAGAGGTGAGGACATTTACCACGTCAGTGGCTACCAAACCTAAAAGAAAGATTTGATGTGTAACTTTTGAAGTTATAAAATTATTTTTCATCGTATTTTGAGAATTTAACAGAATCACAGAATTTGAAGCTCATTTTCCTATAAGGAAGGTTACGCTAACTGTAAATATACCTTCAAATGTGGACAGCCCTTTTTTGTTTGTTTGTTTTCCTTTATTTTTCCATTCATTAACCTGATTTGTATAACTTGACTTACATCTCTTAAGTGCTTCTCAGAAGATGTCTTAGTCTCTTTCACTTCCAGCAGCCTGTAAGTGAAAGATTTGGGTTCAATTCTCAAAATAGTTTATAAAGTGAGGGATGATTCTTCATACTTCTTTGGAATCATGTCGATGTAGGCAACCGGAACTGTTTCCAGTGCTTTTTATTTTTATTACGGGGGCCTGGTTCTGCCAGGAATCACACAAGGCATTAACATGTACTTGATAATGATCTTGTACATGCAAGCAAAGTCTCATGTGCAAAGGTGCCCTGCAAGTAAGACACATTCTCTAGTTAACACCCTAGTTTCTCCCATCACATGGCTTAGTGTTCTGGTGTAACATCTGTTACATATTGTGCATCTTAATATGCCGGAGGACCGTTTTATACATTATGGTTTAATGCATGGAATTGACATGTCTGTGCATTTCTTTAAACTCGAGCTCCAAATACAGCCTCAGTGCCCATTCTCCAGGAACTAAGCCAAGTAAACAGCACTTAGTGAAGGACTTTCAGGTAATTGTGAATAGGTTAATTAATGTGGAAGTGAAAAATCTAAGCTGCTCAGCAGTTCAGACCTTAAATATTGAGGAAATATTGCATCAGGTTGAAAATCAGATGGTGTGTAATTTATTTCCTAGGATTCATCACTGAAAACCCTCCTTGTATGGCACATTTGCTCTTATGTAAGGAATGGTGTTTTATCAATATTTGTATCCATTTAACAATTATACATCTTTAGAAACTGAAAAGGCAGTCATATTGCATCAACATCTTAGTGGGAAAACACACGATTCTCATTACAAATAAATTATCTGGAGTGATAAGAGAGCTGGTGTTACATGAACCAACCTATCAGCTTGATGCCTTGGTGTATACCTGGAGGCAGAAAAGAAATAAAGTAACTGCTATTCCATGCTTCAGATTCTGATGAACATATAATAGAATATGGAAATACAGAGATATTAAAATTATAAATTTTTCATCTGGTGTGCTCAGCAAGCTTTTTCTTTTTGCCTTATCCCATCTTTCAAGCTTATGAGTCTCTTTACAGAGGTTAGTGAACCGTCTTAATATTTTAAATTAGCAGCAGCTGGAATAAGCGCACATATATTATCCACAGGTAGTGGGGTCTCTAAATGAACAAGCTCTCAGAAGATATTCAGAATACTTGTGTCTTCTGACTTCCAGTTCTTGATGTCCTATTTGTATCTGTTACCTATTTGTACTAGAAAATTAGGAGGACATTTTGGTAAATGCAGTGGAATTAGCCATAGAAGCTGATTTTAATCTGTGCCTGAGAGAAATCTATTATTGGCAAGCAATTTTAATCAGAAATGATATGACATCTGCTACAGAGGTATAAAAGTACATAAATACTTTTGTATTCTCAGTAGAAAAATAAGCATTCCTGGAATATCTAGTCTGTATTTTTACTTCTAAAACATCTTCCTACTTTTAGCAACAGTTATTATTGACAGATACCACCTATACTTTGTGGCACTCCCTTGAACCCAATTAACTCCACAATCAGGCCCTAAGGTATCTAAAATAACATAAAAACCTACACAAATATCACTTTTATTGGTCTGAAAAATTGTTCATTGGCTTGATGTTGGCAAGGAGTTGATTCTTTTTCATGGTGTTTCACGTATTGTTCTATACTGAATCTCAGCTTTAGACTTGTCTCTAGAGAGAAAGCACAGAAGCAGATGGAAAGAAGCGTAGAACAAATTACGTACTTCCCAGTTGTGAAAATACTGTTTCATTTGAGTGCATGTTGAAAAGAAGGCAGTTTCTTGAACTCTAGCGGCTTCTTAAAAGCTAATTGGTGGATTTGGACCATTATTTCTAGCAAAACCAGGAAGATTTTTGTCTATGATGTGGATTTTCTTGTCCCTTCCTTTAATGCTTTGTATTTTGTGATAGCTTTCTCATCCTGTGAAAAAGTAAGCAGAAAGAACTAAGAAAGAGGAGATATTTTGTATGCCATCAGGAAAATGACTACTGTGTTCTTTTGAAAGAATGTTTTGTTTGCAGGTTTTTTTGAGGCTTCCATGTGGAAACAGAGGTATCAAAGTGACATGAAAGTCGTGTATGGAAGATTTTCTTGTGCCTCTGTTTTCAGTGTAGCTAGGTAAAGTAAAAATATGGTGCTATAATGTTTCAATTGAAAAGAATCCAAATTACTGGGTTATGGGAAGATATTTCTAGATTAGGTCAGTCTGAAATTCCCTGTTGTGGAGCATAAAAGAAACCTCAAAGTTTACTACTCAGCAAAACATTTGATCATGTGATAATTGGTTTTGGTCTGCCATAGCTATTTCTATACTATTTGAAAAGTCTTAAGTTATTAGTATATTACGATTTTAAAAATAATATTTATCTAAAAAATACTAGTGCGAAGCTCTGTGAAGTTTCACTGGAACCAAATTAAGCTGCTTGCTTAGTTATGTTAAGTTAAGCAGCTAATGTGCTGACTACTTGCCTTGACTCAAAACGAGATGGTGGGTAGTTCAGAGCAGAGAATAAGGACTATGCTTACTTTGTAGTCTATAATGAAGTTTGTCTGAAATCATACAGTATCCCTTGAGGGAATCAGTTGGTAAAGGTAGGGAGACAGTGATAGGAGACTGTCATATGAGTGACAGTTATGATATGACCAGCAGCGGCTGGTAAAATAGATTTCAGCATGACATCCTATTTCTGTTGACAGAAGGTATCTTGCAGTCGTGTTGTGTGATAGAGGATATGCTGGCCAGAAAGCACTGGTTATCCCCATCTGTTTTGAAAATGTGTCATGAGATCTGTAGCAATGAACCCAATTCTATAATATCTCATCCAAAGAATACCACGTAGTAGATTGCAGTGCTAGTTTTGGCTAGGTCCCAAAAGCCTGGTGTGGAGGACAGAACCACCACCTTCTGGCCCAGGAATGCGGGCTGCCAAAGATCTTCATTGGCATTTCAAATGAAAAAACCCACAGCTTAAAGGTGTGACTTCTTTACTGCCAATTCAAATGAGTACCTGGAGGGTAATGTCTGTTCGCAGGACTAGAACACTTATCCTGCTCCCAAACTCGCTTTGGCTATATTCAGGCACTTCAGCAGCAACAACTCTTAAATTAAAGTTCCATTGCTAAAGTGTTGATTACTTACATTGTAAAAGTTAGCAGTTGTTGGTAAGACATCTTGTAACTATACTGGAGTATGAGTGGGTAAAGTCAAGAAGTTGAGGGAGCTTGAAGTTTAGGTTGTTACCTTGAGTCATGCAAACTGAAGAAATACCTTGTTCTTGAATGATCAAATTGAAAATGTTTAAAACTTCTCTTTCACTTCTCTCCTGCTCCCGTTTTATGCAGATATTCTGGTCACAAGTTTCACTAGAATGCTTTTATGTATTCAGATGCTGCTACTGAAGTGCTGCTGCTGAGCTTACAAGTTTTCTCAGAAAAGCCATGAAGCAGGGGCAAAATACTAATGGGATGCTTTGACACCACTCCATCAAATATTTAACCTTTTTCATTTCTTCTTCACACACTAGTTATTCCAGCAGCTCTACTTTAATTGTTTAGGGCTCAATTCTCACAAAATGAAGTGGTATACTTGTGACCTACTTTTAGTGCCATCTTATCCTTAACACGCAACATGGGAACTGGTGTAATTGTAAGCCGCTTCCAGGTGCTTCCCGCTGCTCAAAGAAACTGCTGATAAACAATTCCTCTGATCCATCTGAAGAATTTTTCCACTCACGTGGTTGAATTTTCACACGGTGGTTTCTAATTTTGCCATCAAATAGGTAAAAGATAAAAGACTGAGAGGAATAGATATACATTTAGTAAGAAAGAGACATCTCTTTTGGGCTAAATTAGCCCAAAAAATTTACAATGAATCAGATTAGCTTTGCATATGGACTTTTGTAACTGTCCAGAGGTTCAGACTGGAGCTCAGTGAGCCTGGCAACTCAAGCTATTTTCATCCATGATGTCTGCTGTTCTGGTTGTTTATTATAAACTTATTGGTTGTATTAACTTATCATAATTAAGGCCTACCAATATTAATGCTGATTTAACATTGCTGACAAGTAGCAATTCCTGTAGAGAGATGTTGCTGGACACCGCTGTACCCAGTACCTTAAAAAATCGAGTTACTTTTCCTTGAGAACTAATTCAGAGCACAGGAACAGCATGTGCAACAGTGGAGTGTCTTAACTGTAGTTGTGGTACCAAGATGGCGTGTAAAGATCACTAGATAATGTGGGAGATTCTAAGTCCATTGCTGAAGTTAGCAGCAAGATAGGTCTCTTCTAAGCTAGATTTTATATCCAACCTACTAGACGATGTGGTTATTGGCAGTGGGAGACTGCCACCACTTCATTCTAATTCTAGAAGGAATTACTTGCACCATCTCTGCTATGTGAAATGCAGCTGGTAATAAACTGCCAGCTTGCTCACATTTCCAAATGGCCTTATAAATTGCAGAAAATGCTTCATGTGAGGGAACAGTACCACTATATGCTTATTTGAATAGAACTGACGATTATAACGAAATCTGCTGCTGCTTTTTCTATTATATGCTCTTGCAAGACAGAGAAGTGCTTATGTGTAGAGTTTTATCTGAGTCTGCTGATAGTACTAAAATTCAATCTGCTTTTCTTAGAGTTTTCTCCCCAGCTTTGTACATGTTCTTTCAGTGGTACTCTTGTTAAACCTAAAGATATGGGAAGGTTTTCATTCAGTGGTCTTTTCAGACTCCCCCCCTCCCCGATAAAGATTACATAATTTTTCTGGAGACAAGATTGCAAAGAAGGTATTTCTTTTTGTGCCAGTTCTGATATTTATTTAACAGTGTGCATTCATCTACTGATAATTATCCAGTGCTATATACTAGGATAATGTATTCTGCTGAATGTAAACAGTGGTGCAACTTCTAAAGGTATTAAACAATGGCAGCTTCTTTGAAATGAATAGGAGTTGCAGGTATTCTATCTCTGCTTACATGATTATGTATGAGTTTTATATTTTATTCTGCTGTCTGTGTGGTATCAGATAGGAAACTGAAACAGGGTATAAATGAGTTCGCTATGTAGTCAAAGAAGAAATATAAAAATCATATTCATTGAGGAAAGGGAGAGAAGATTAAAAATAGGAAGGGTGAAATGTGTTACAATTGTTCGCATTCAAATTAAAGTTAGAACATGGGCCATTCATGAGCAAAAGTATAGAACATTATTTCAGTAAAAATCCTCTTGGCTAATCATACTTTGCAAATTATATAAAGTCTATTCTGCAGATAAATTCTGCAGAATTAATCACGCTAAATGTTAGGACTAGAAATAACAGGTATCTTGGTTGGGAGTCCAGGCCCCTCTATCACTAGGAATTAGATTATATAATCCTATTTGCAAATGTTGCAAGCTTTATATAACAATTAATTAGATTTTGTCCCTGACTATTGCTGTCAAATGGCTATCTAAACACTCTAAAACCTTACTCCCAGTTCAGGTACGATCAGGCAGAAGGTCGGTTCAGAAACGCTGAATAATGACATCTTAAGAATTTTGCATCATTCTAGTCCGTTATATCCATTTACCAAATATTGGCTCGATAAGATTTTGGAGACACAGCCATAAATTTAATGCTCTAAAATCTCTGAATTGTCAGATGAGTATAATGTGTCCACTAAAAAACTCACTGCATTTAAAAAATGCTTTAAAGAAAAGAAAAAAAGAAGAAGATAGAAAAGCACTACTTAGTTTTCTTGTATACTTCTGTTGTGGACTGGGTGTCGTGGTTGCAGAACAACTACAATTACGTTTAAATATTTTACTATGTCTAATTCATGATATTTCACATTTCATTAATGTCACTTTTTCTCTTTTGGGAATGTACAAAGAAGAGCCATCACCACTTTAAATTTCTATTCAGGTGGAAATATTCTTTTCATATATGTTTCATTCTGGAAGTGAACGAGATGCAATTTAATGACAGCGAAAGCTGACAAGTTATAGGAAAGAATTTGAAATAATTGTTATATACTTCTCAAGGAGGTTTCTTTATAGTACTACATGCACAATAACTCCAAAGCCATTTGATAGTTGCCTATTTGAAGATTATAAAATATTCAACAGGAATATAGCCTTCTGTGTCTTAGAAAAAGGATGATGCATGGAATGTGACGATTGAAGTCTTGTATAAGTGTGAACAGAGGTGGTAGTTTATGTTGGAAAACGATGCATCAATGAATGCATGGAATGGGATTGGACTTCAGCGTGCTCACATGTCGCACCGATGAGGCTGGTATGTATATCTGGGTAGATCTTCAGTTATTAAGCAGAATTGTCAGCAGTTTCCACTTCTGGTTACTTAGGGTATTGTAACCAGTTAGTTGAACTAACAAGAATGACATCTAAGAAAAGGAGAGCAGAGATAAAAAATATTGACTGTGTTTTGCAAAAGACAAAGACATGGAATTCAACAGTTTTCTGCCTGTTGGAAACAGGACTGTTCTTAGTTTCACTAGAGAGAAGAATGTCATTTTCGTCTATAGGTTTTACAGACTTTTTGTTTAGGGTAACATCATTTTTCTCATTCATGGTCATCCTTGATATCCATTAGGCACAAAGCCAAGAGACCGTTGTGTTGTTCAAACATACATTTTTGAACAATAATGTCGTCTTACGTACAATCTCAGATTTACTCTGCTCAGTCCCATAGGTTTAGCCCCATTGCCTTTGAATTTGATGACAAAATTAATTATGGCTACTATTAAAGAAATTCCTGTTGCTCCAATGCTGTAGGGCCTGTATGCTCAATACAATTTGTGTCAGCACTGCATTTGATGTAATATTGAGGACACATGGCTGTACTTCAATAAATCCATAGTTTCTGGATCAACAAAGACTGTGAATGTAAAACAAATACATGCAGCTAGGGTTTGTCCTGTAAAACAATTTTAGCATACATTATAAGGAACACAGTTTTTGAATACCAATACAGATGTTTGTGGGCCAGTATATGTGGCAGTCAATAGTGCTTAGGAAGGAAAATCAAACTACACTGTGTATGAAAACAGTTTTCCAATTAGTCCATCTGTTGATATAAAGCTAAAGGAATAATTTTTCTTCTAAATTCATTCTTGAAGATCCCTAATGAAAGTACTGTCAAGAGTTATGATACCATTTTACCACCCAGATTCTGGTTTTGATAGTCATCTTTGATTGTCATTTGATTATCAGAAGCAAATAAAATATTCCAGTTAAACAGATACTTACCTACTCAGGGCACTAAAAATAAAGTTTTCAAATTCTTAATTCATATGGCCTACATTTGGGGTCCTTTTAAAGAGCTTTTCTTAAATTGATGTTCACCCAGGAAGAACTATAAAGTAATATTATTTTTCATTCATGGGTTCAGATTTTCAAAAGTACTTCAAATTGATACTTATTTACAATTCTCATGGTTTAACCCCAGCCAGCAGTTATCCAGTTCTGTATGTCCAAGCAACTACTCAGACTTTATGTAGCATGTAATTTAATAGTAAATTTGTTTTGGTTAACCTAAAGAATGATTTTCAGGCAAATTTTATTATTTCAGAAATATTTCCCAATGGCATGTGAGATTTTTGTTCTTCTTGCTAAAACAGCATGTATCGTGTTCCCACAGTCAGTCTCCTAAACACTTCAAAACTTAATCTAGATTATTTCTACTGCTACGTATGCAAGATTTGCAATTCTTGCTACACAGATCCTGCTTCGAAGTCAGAAGGCATAGATTAGTTGTATTGCAACGTATTATCCTGTTAGACTTCATCCAGTCACAGTTAGGCTATCTCTTTTGACATTCCAATCAGTGTTTAAAAAGCATAATTCTTCTTCCAATTGCAGCTTTCTTAACAAGATCTCTGACAATGTTCTTTGATTCCAGTCTTAGTGCTTTTTTTTAACTAGAAGCTACTTTCTTACCAGAAGTGAGGTCTGAACAGTTGAAGCCATAATTAAAGCTAAAATTGCCATCCTAGGGGAAGATTTGTTCTACTATCTCATTCATTTTCAGTAAAATGTAAGAGTTAGTGAAGTATTTTAACTATATTACGTTATGCCAGTTTATATTCCTTTGTTTTGTGCCACACAAGTAATGTGATGAAAGGTAACCCAATTTATTATGACAAACTATGCAGGTAATTAAAAACAAGTTCAGATCAAATCTATTACTACACTAAATCTCCATTTAAAATTAGAAGCAAATGGACTTCGTAGTGTATTGTAAATTTACCAGATAGCAGAGTTCAGAATGTATGTTATGTTGAAAGAAACCTTTTTTGAATGTAATTTCAAAAAATTTTACATTCTATGACACGTTAAAGAGTTAATACAGCAACTCTCAGAGAACTGAACGTTCTTATAAAAACAAAATTGCCAAAAGAGTAGATTTTTTTCATATAGCCCTTTATTTCCTATTTGATTTTTATTATCCAGTCGTCTTCACTTTGTCACTTTTTAAGGAATTCATTACTTGAGTTAGGCACAATCAGTTTCCTTGGATGTTCCTGTTTAAGCACATGTAGAAATAGTTTTTTTCTTTTGCTGGTCTTTGCCACTAGTCTTATAAGTGAGACAATTAATGCTGTGAAAGCATTTATACAAACTTTTAGCTTCTGAATTAGTAATTTATTTCTAACACTTGCTATGTAACCAAGTCTCAAATATCAGTTCTATGTAGTTGAAATCTTTCTGTTCTAAAGTTGGTTTCATACAAATTCTGTATCCATTTGAACTTCAGCTAGTGGCTATTAGAAATTATTCTTAGTGTTTTGGACACCATGGTCAGATACAATAGAAAATTTAAATATTTTTGAAGTTTTTCCTGATGACAGAGCTCTTTTTCCCAAAGGACTTTTGTCCCTTAGCTAACTTGCCAAGTCAGATAAATTCTGAGCGAGCACATCTGAGTTTTTTCTAATCTGCTGAGTTCTACAGGCCAGCCCAAAGTACATCTACAGTATGTAGATCTAAGGGAAAGCAAAAATATCGACCTGCCTTTCTGTCCAACATTAATAATAAGAGTTCTTCCCTTCTGTTCTTCTTAATGGGACCCACTGAGTTTGAAAGCACGTTTCATTTCTTGACTACTGACTGGATTCTAGCCAGGCAGTTCATCTGAAGGTTTGGGGTAACCTTTTGCCAGGCCCCTTGTTTGCCCCTCCCTATCGATTTGCTAAAACCCCCAGTACAAGTGTCTGCATTAGGACAGAGACAATGCATAAAGCAAGCATGACAGAGGAAGGTCATATAGAAGACATTGCTGTGGAACTGTGATCTGTGAAAGGCAAGGATGTGTGAACTCAAATTTATAGGCTCTCTGTTGAGACATTTCCAGAATATTGCTCATAATACCACCGTACTCCATCAGTCATCTTCCTATGGGTTTGTTCTAACTCACTTTTTTTTAAATGACAAGAAAAAAAAATATTTACAACTTTCCATTTGTATTCTTATCACGAATTGAACCTTCATAAGCACTACTTACAGGGTTTATCTTTTTTATGTGATTTATTATTGGGCTACTTTTTCTAGTCCAGCTACTGTTCTAAATATTGCTTGTTGTTGAGACATACAGATAGTATTGCAAACAAAATACTATATAAAAATACCAGCTCAACAGAGTTGAGGATTTCTTGAATTAGTGAAGTCTTTTCACTCTTAATCAGTCTATTATTAATATGAATTACAATTAAAATGTCTTTAAAACAATCATCATGGTATTTCCATAGGACTCTACCTCCTTTAAAACAAGATGGACAGTGCTTGCATAATGCTCATTTTTGTTCTATTTCTTGTCCTAAGTTATGATGTGCAAGTAAAATTACTCTATTTAGGTGGAGTTAGTTTCTATCTGGCTTTTTACAGAGTTTGAAAAGTCTAAGTGCTTTGAGAGCATTAATTTATTTATTGTCAAAACAGTAAGATGAAAAAGAAATTCTTCATATAACTAGGGAATCAGGGTACAAAAAGAAGATAAAAATACTCTCTCATACAGGGTGCCCAAAATGAGAAAGCAAATGCTAGTATTTTCAGCATATTCGTGTATCATTATATGGAACTTTATATTTTTAAACCATAGTTTCATTGACTTAATTAGCTGCTGTAGTAGTGTATCTGTAAGCAAGAGCAATTTTTAAAGCTGTGTGCTAGGGAATTAATGAAGACACCACACTTTCCGTGAGGAAAATGACCACCAATAGAAAAACATAAATAAAGGGATTACCTAGCATTATATATGAATTGGGCAACAAAAGCAATTCTAATTTCTATTTTAAAACATTATTGAACTGTTCTGACTCTGAGACAATCCTTCTTTCTTTTGTAGCAATGATACATTTACGTTCCAGTTTCTTCAGGAACTGAAACAATAAACAAATATACAGTGGGTTTGTGTATCATCCACTAGTCAGTCACTAACTATGAGACAGATAAAATCATTATTTTCAGGGAAGGTTTATTCTTATGTTTTAGAAGTTGATTTTTTGCAGCTCTGACACTTTCATATGGCTCTTTTTGCTGGGCGAAATGTCTTTCATCATACTGCTGTTTCACTTCCAGCATCAGTTTTGGAGCTTTTCAATGTAGTGCTCAGACTTAGCTGTACAGTCCAGCAGAGTACCTTGCCGCGGTAACAGCTTACTACCACTGTACCAACCAGCCCTGGACAGGAGGGAACACTTTAGATTTCAGACATGTGCTGTAAAAAGAATAGTTAATTGTGTGTCCCATTCCAGTGGACTGCTTCATATATGCCACTTCTTACCTTTGCCTGTTGTCTTGTTCATTCTCTTCACGTAGCCAGAGGTTTTTTCCCAGACTCATTTTTAGCCTTCGCAGTCCCTCTGCATCCAGTAACAGGTTTTCCATCCCAGTGTCCTTGCCCAGTCCTTCCCGACTGTCCCTCTCAGTCTGGCTGATAAGCATATAAGTGATATTTCATGTCTTCCCATACTGTCAGAGTACTTCTACTTTTTCCATTGACTAGCAGCATCCTGAGTTGCAGAATAAAATGAATTTTTCTGCAGAATTCAGTGATGTGACTATATCAAGGCCTCTTCAGCTGCAGCTTCATTATTGCATAAGTACAATCGGCCTGGGATGTATAAAATTTCCTTATGGCAGCCTAGATTTCCTTTAAAATGATCCAGAAAATGATGGTTCTACCTGCAGCTAATATAAGCAGATAAATAGGTGATATAAAAAGCTTAAAAATACTGTTTGTTACACAGTTTCTCAAGTTAATTAAGAATCACTTCAGCATGAGGAACAATTCGTAGTGCAGTAGGTCGCAGTGGCTTTATGATTTTGGTTCTAATACTTGCTACCCAGTTTTCTTCACACATTGCAATGACTCGGAGAAATTTTCCCAAAGATACATTTCTTCATTCAAACCTGGATTTAAGGACTGCAGTGGCGGTCAGGCCAGGGGGGAGGTTGGCAGCCTGTGCTGGCTGCCAGCCCTGGGAGCGGGTGGCTGGCTGAGGGGAGCTGCCCCCCTCGCGTGGGCCCGTGCCCATGCCTGAGCAGCCTTGTGCCTGGCTGGCGGGACCCAGACCCCGGCCCTGACGTGGCTTCCCGGAGTCCCAGCCGGCGTTTCCGGGCCTCCGTGGCTGTGGGAGGCCCTGGGCCCTGTCCCCAGGCCCACTGAGGGTGCTGGGCCTGCACCCCCTCGGTGAGGGCTTGCCACAGTCCTACTGCTCCCTGCAAGTGCCGCGTTTTAAGGTAAGATAAACTTTTTGCATTTAATGAGGCACTTTTGTACATTTTGAATGATCTCTCGGTTCCCACATGGAGCATGACTGTGCCCGACTGTCTGAGGGAGGGTGGGAGGGAGCAGTAAGCAGGGCGGGGGGGCCCTCAGGCAACCAAAGCTCCTCATGGCGGAAAAGGCGGGTGGGATTAACATGGGGCTGGCCAGCCATAAAGCGTGAGGGAATGGCTTCAGTCTGCACTCACCTGTGTCTGCTGCTTATGGAATATAATATAATAAATTCAAAGGGTTTCTATTAAATACAATGGAAACAAGGGAAAGCACAATTTCAGTGAAAAATATGTCCATAAGTAATTCCCTGGGGACTTGCTGTAGTCTGGGGATTAGGTTTGGGATTACTTTCAGAATTCAGCAGTGACTTATTGTGTAATTTTTGGTAAACTATTTAAGCTTAGAATTTTAAATTTTCTATTGAGAAATGAGGTTGAAAGTTTTCTGTCACATATATTAGCATGCTGTGCCTTTTCTTCTCTACTTTAAACCAGCTTCTCCTGGTGGCTGGATTTCTGTTTCTTTATATGTTTTGTAAAACTGTATAATTTCTTTTCTGTTCAAATTGTGCATGAAAAATGCTCTCCTGTCTTCTGACCATAGAACAGGAATAACTCCTATATGTGTGCGTGTATTCAAACCAAAAAGATAGATCTGTGTCTTTTGATGGAATATATGGAAAATGAACCTGCAGAAACAACACAAACAAATGAGTCCCCCAGGAAAATGAAGAGAGGGAGGGGAGAAAAGATAAATTCAGCCAATTGGTCTAGATTTACCAGTTGCTGGTACCACTTCTGTCTAGAAACATCTGGTATGTGTGCCGTCAGACAGGACTTTCTGAATGGTGGTGGGGGGGAGTGTTCATTTTTCTGTGGCTGCTGCTTAATTCTTTGTTTCTTGCTCATACGTTAGGTAAGTACATGACGTTCCAGTAATCTTCATCGTGTTCTAACCTCAATAAGACATCTGTACAAAGTTTTAATTGTCTTGCATCTTGTTGTTAATTTCCAGTGTAGTGGGAGCACTTCTTTTGCTGTTACTCACCATGCTCAATCTAGAATTTTGTGCTACTGGATAGCCATTCAGAAATTCGTACCTATTGTGGAGATACCATTTGGTGTAGCTGTAAAACGTTTTGCAAAACCTGCACTAGGTGCGTAGCTTTCTAAGCTGTGCAGCCTCCTATAAAATAAAGTACAGGAGCAAAGGCAGCTGTCGTAATACATTTGTTCGTATCGACTCACCAGACAGTCCTCTTGGGTGCAGAAAATGAAATGGTTTCTTGTTTACCTAAGCGAAGTGAATAATTCATTACTATTTTATAGGTCTTTTCATGGTAAGTCTACAAATGTCGTGGTGGGTGAACTTAACCATGTTTGTGTTGTACTACTTACTACTAAGTTAACTTCTATGTAACAGGGGTTAGTGTTGACTTCATGCTTGGGTCTCAGCTATATAGCAGGAAAAGCTTTAATTTATTTCTTGAGATGAGTGAATAATTCATCAGTATTTTTGCATGTCTTGCTGTCAGTCCACAAACATCGTGCTACAGGAACTTAACATTTGTCTTATGTTATTTACTACTACATTACCCTCCACGTATCAGATGTCACTGTTCACCTCTCTGCTGAGTATCAGCTGTCTACCAGGAAATACTTCCAATCTACTGTAGCAGTACTGCTGAGCAGCTGGAAAATAATTTTTCTAACATGTGGCAGAACAAATTATTGCACAGGAGGGGGTTAATGGAATTGTCTGCCAGAGGAATAAATAATTGAAGGGACACGGATCTACTTATTAGCTTGAATAGAGGCTTGATGTCCTAAATTATACCTTGTTAGAGGTAGGGAGTCTATGCTTTGTTACAACAGAAGCTGACTTAAGGAAACAGTGTTGCTATACCTGATATTTTTGTCTGTCACATCTATCTTAAGAAGCTGAAAAACTGGAAGTTGTAGTAATTCTCACATACAATTAAGATACCATTAATTTACTCTATGAAAAGTTTTCTCTGTTACAGGGACGCAACAAAGTCGGGCTGAGTATAAGGTGCCATCTTTAAAAACAAAGCTACAGATGTTTTATATTAGTCTCGCTAGTACTGCTATTAATGACAGGATTCTGTGAAACTTAAACTGTTTGCTGGGTTCTTTTAATGATTTTTTTTTTTTTCCCCCATACATTGTTTTTGTTATGAAGCTATTTAAGTGATATAGCACATCTGGTTGCTGTTTTCATATTAAAAGCTTAAAATAAACTGTCTTCAAGTATGAAGTTGTACCACTGTTTCTGGAGTCTTTTGTCAAAATGGCATGGTTACTTAAAATTTTATTTCTACTTACTCTTTTTTTACATAGAAACAGAATTTAAGGCTGACTGCTTAGAATAGTACTTTCTGCTCTCTGAATTTATTGTATGCACTTCATAGCAGTACTTACAAAGGTAGCCTTATATGTTTTTCAACTAGGAAGAAGGAAGTGTTTTCTTAAAATTAAGAGTTGTTGGGGTTTTTTTTAAAGAAAATTGAATGTATTACTTTGCTGTCTAGCAGAGCAGATGCAAGGCAAGGTATAGAAATTGCTAAACATATTTAGAGATTGATTGGGTTGCAAAATGTTTATAGGCTAACATACGGGCTGGATATTTAACAGTAGAACAAGTAGCCCCTTGAAAATACTAGTATGTACCTCTGTGAACCTTCAGACACTAAAAAAATTTTGACAATCTGTCTGTAAAGAAATTAAAATATGGGTTACGGAATTCCAAAATCAGCTTATATAAAACCTGATCTCAGCTGCTGATGATTTTCCTGAAGCCTTGTGTTCTTCATTCAGTCACCTTGGAGTGCCAGCCTGAAGTTAATCCTGGGATTCTGATGCAGGACTGCTCTACAGCAGAATTACCCATAATTGCCTCAATTCCTGCTCCTGCTGACTGGTTATTTTTGCACCAGTGACTCAAATTAGGCACAGCTGGCCCTAGCAAGTTGGAGTTTAATAACAGCCAATTGTCAGAAACTAGCTGACGGTCAATGTTTTTGTCTCAAACGGGTGAAAGGAACAGTGACAGTTCTCCCTCCTCTCCCTCCCCTGCCCCCAAACAAGTAGGTATCTGCTTTCTGAAGCTGAAGAAACAGTAAGTTGAGTAAGCTTCTTCCTGTGGGGAAATGTTCTTTTCCTGCTTCTGAACAGTTGCCATAGCATTGACATCTCTGTGCTAACCGCATGAATATTTGATGGGTGTTAACAACAAAATACAAAAAAAGATCTCGTTCATTTTTGTACATGGGCATTGCACATTGACCCAATTAAACTGAAAAATTAAAATTAGGTTGAATCTGAGAGACTTCTTACCAGAGGGGTCGGTCACTGAGATGGCAGTGAAATCTTTGCTTTTGAAATGAGACTGGCAGCGGTTGCCCAGGTGCTGTGCTAGTCCTTTCATACAGCTGTTGGCTGATTTTAACAAAAAAGGCGTTGAAATCCAGAATAATGAAATAGAACTCCACAAATCAGCCAGAGGAGAATCTTACTGCAGAACGGGTGGTTGTCTGTGAATCTTGCTGTCCCTTCTGGTTGCTGCTTCTAGCAGCAATGCTATGATTTTTATTTTGCGTAAAATGGTATCTGATGCTCTTTTTCTTGGTAGAGATGGGAATGTCTTTTGTGGCAAACTTGGCAGGACCACTTTTTGTAAGAACGTACAGTGATGATTACAGCTCTGTCAATAACAGACAAAAATATTTGAGAAATCACTTGCTGAGTAAATCCCTGGATTTATGCTGTGTAGTTGCAAGGCAGAGCTTCAGCTGCATTTGATTCTAACTAAGTATACAAGCATTTTCCAAAATTGCCTATTTAAATTCTTGCTGGCTATGTTATAACAGTGTGCATACTTGTTCCTGCATATGAGAAGCTTAGATCTATTACTGTGTTTGCTTCAGTGCTCACCTGTCCCATTAATATGAAAGAATCCCTTGAAGTTAATTAATGTTGCATCAAACAAGACCACTGATGACAAAAGCCAAATACCAAAGTTAGCCAAAGTGGAAAAACTGTCTTTGAACAGTAACTGCGTACATGCAAAAGCGCTGTGCAATGCAAACAGGCATATTTAAAATAGTGTTAAATATTTGCTACCAGAATATTTAGTGAAACCAAAGATATTTGCTCCTTCTGTCTTTCTTCATTATTTTGTGAGACCTTTAAAAATCACAGATGCCAACACAGAGGCACTATATCAAGACATCCCCAAGGGTAAGATGAATAAAAATTCCCTAGAGCCTGTAAATCTATTTGAAGGTGATAACCTAATCACTAGTATGCCTGTCAAATCTCAAGGAAAGTGATAAGTAAAACAGTAATTCTATGAAATATGGACTTTTACTTATCTAGCTTGACCTTTCCTCCTGCTCTTTAACCTTTCTGCCCTTCAAGTCTCAAAAAATGGTTGCGTACAAAGAATAATATAATACAGACTTCTACTTGGTAAGCTGGAGATGTTGAGCACTTCAATACTACATTGAATCTTTCACCTACTGAGGATCTGTTTGGAAGCCAACATAATAAAATGAGCATAATGCAGTTGTATTCAATTGACCATTTGTCCTTTTGTGAAAAGAAAGATTCCATGGGACAACAGGCCTTATATGATACTTTGAAGCTAAATTTTGGAAGTAATGTGGCCAAAAAAAGTTAGCTAAGGTTGTACTGAGCTCTCTGCTGCCCTAGTTAGCTACTTTCAACTTCAAAACTGGGTCATTCCTCTGTATTACTCAAGTATTTCTGTCTTGCAATTCCGACAGCAATACAGAGAAACTGAAAGAACGGAACGGTAAACAATTGAATCAAGGTCAGAACAACAAGTTAGTTTGAATCACCTTTCTTTAATCAGTGTTGGTCCAGAACCTCTGGTGACCTGAGTGGATACCAGCTGTCAATGTAAAAGCTTGACCAGTTCCCCGTAATGAGAACCCTTGTTTTTCACAGATATGCTTAATAAACGTTCTGATTAAATTCATGGGCCAATCAAGTATCCTAAATGATGGAAAGGGTGATTAAATTTTAAAATTACCAGAGTGACTGAGGGATTTAAAAATACCTGCAGTCTTTAATGGCATGAGAGTTTTATACAAAAGTGACAGTGAAAATGAAGAAATTGCACACTAAATTCAACACAAAAGTTTTAATTTGAAGAAAAAAATAAGACCAGATTTTTTTACATTTATTAATTTCTACTTAGTCAATAAAATAATAAATATTAATGCTTGCTTGAGCAGTATTTCACGTATAGAAATTGATCATATTCACTTCATTTAAGCTCTCTAATCAAAGTCGTAGTTTGAACAATGGTATTATGAAGTTCTACAGATTCATTTAATTATATCCATGCCGTTCCCATTAATTCAGCAGGTACAGTCATATAAAGATGCACATAAGCTTTTAGAAACAGGGACTCTAAGAAAACTAATAAATGAATTAACTGTTTTAATTTTAGCCGCTACTCACTCTTGATTACAATAAATCCAATATACCATAAATTACATCCATATATGAGTACATAAAGTATTTCTTGAGCCATAAGTTATTAGAGCTAGAAAAAAAATAATCAGCTAAAGGCATAAAAATTTTTGTGTGCTAAAAAATCACAATGGAGTACATAGTTTTTTTGGTTTCTCATGAAAGCCCATTTTGCCCGCCTGTTATATATTTCCACCTCAGCCAAGTACATTGTTTGATTCTTCCACTCCCCACACAATTTGTAAGTACTACATATGAAACAAATTAAATATTTGAGGGGCAGGACAGGACTGTAAAATTTTCAAGTTGTTCTGAAAATTATAATTTACAATTTACTTGACAGTTTAATTTGGTTCCTTCAGGAACCTATTCTTAAGAACAACTTGTGTGAATCTAAAATCCTACAACTGATGATGTTCAGCTATCAGCTTTCTTCCTATCATTTGTTTCTTCCTTTTTTGGCCAGCTCACGGTGTAATCAAATCCCTGCTAGCTCTTGTATGCAAATTCCTTGGGCTGTTTCAGGTATGTGTTTGTACTGATGAATTTGTTTGCATGGGCCTTTGTTTTACAGAACTCCCTTTTTTTATTCATCCAAGTTATTGCTTGTCATGCTTTTTATTAAAAAATAAAGCATGTAGTGGAAGCTGGCCTCAGATACCTTCCAAGAGATTGAGGAATGCCCTCAGGTGGATTCTGGGAAATTTTCAATTAGTTTTTTTCTATGAGGTTTTCCAGTCTCTCTTAGAAGCGCATAAGAAATATATTGGTTTATTTGTGTTTTTCTTTATTTGGCAGAAGACGGTGAATATACTTATTAGGGAATGATTAACCAATATCCATCTTAGAACAGCACCTGAATTATTTAAAATATATTTGTAGATACCTTTCTGCGTTCTGCCTGGAAATTTAGTAATATCTACTCTGCAATGATTTGTTCTTGTTAGGCTTCCGTGGGATTGTGAAGATATTGGAGAACAAAATAAGATGTTGCAGTGCATTTCAATTTCTAGATGCTTACCGGAACTTGAACCTCTGGTCATATATTTTAATGTGTTACTATTTACGTGCTTGTAATACCATAATTGGGCTATGAAAACTGTGTTTTCTATTTTGTGCGTTACATGAGGCAATGCAGTCTGTATCTATTAAAATGGGCGATTGCAGGACATCACTTGGTGAAGTCTAGAAGAAAATTGTTTTTAACCTTCATCTAGGTTTATTTTTTCCTTTTCATATAGATGTCCTTTTTCTTGCTTAAGAGTGCCTCTAAGCCCCAAGACAGATTTATGTAATTTATATTATTGGTAGGCTTCATTCTATAAGTAGTGAAATATACTGTGCTGTTTGTATTACAATTTTATTATCAGTAGCTTTTAGTGTATTGGCTACTCCACTTAGTTTGTGGTACCAGTCTTTGGAATACTAAGTCAAGACTGGCAGTTCTTCTTTAGTCTATTAATTTGGAATGTGTTTTTTTTTCCAGTGCACATAATATTTAGAAAAATTAAGGCTACAAGAGACCATCTGTGGTTGTACAGTCTAACTTTCTGCGATACCTGATTATAGAATTTCACCTACATCAAATCCCAAACTTTCCTGGCTAAGCTCAGCCAGCTCTTTGAAAGGCATCAAAAATAAGCTTTAAGGTAACTCATAGCTGTTAAGTTTTGTATAGAACACAACAATGATGGGGCCTTTTGAATTGCTTGCAGTCAGCTGGGTGTAAACCAGATGTGAGTGAAAGGAGGGTCCTCAGGGTGCTTCAGCTGGTGTTTCCCTGTGTTGGCTTCCTTGAAGGTCAGGCATACTGAGTTTTCCTGACAAGCTGAGGAGTTATCTTTGAGTCTGGCTGGTGTTTATTACTCTGCTAGGTAAGAAAAGCAGTCTCATCTCTGGCTTTTAGCTTCTCAGTGTGTTTTGGTTATGGCTGCTTTCCTTCATCTCACTTCTTGTTGCTGTCTACCTAACTATGTATACTGCCCATTTACCCCAGCTATAGCCCTGTATTACACTCAGTGGAAAAATTCCATGTATGGTCTGATGCAGAACTCGGTTGTAGGATCAGCTTCTGTTGGAGTTAGGTAATGACTGTATCTTTAGCTGTTTTTAATTACTTCAGATGTCTTTAATCAGAAGACTGATGTTAAGCTTTTGATAAAATGTGTTTCTGGCCGTGGGAGTTCTTTATGTCGAATTTCTTCTATCACACTACGTACTTATTCACAAGTGGCTATTCTAGCCCTCCTTATTTGTGTTGTCCACTCACACTCTATATAATTATAATGTCAGTAAATACACGTTTATTTGTTTTAGGTATTTTAACTGTTGGTAAAAAAATCCCAGAAGAGTAACTTAGTTGAGAGGAGCAAATCCCAAAGTAACTTTCATGAGGTTCCAGACTTGCCTCAAAACGTCAGATGGTTTTCCATTTCACATAAAAAGGAAAAACTTTTTTTTTCTGACTAAGTTGAAATTACTTACTTGATATTTTCCCTGAAAGGTACAGCAGGTGAATAGTTCAGCAGTTCTATTAAAAGACCTCATTAGGCCAGCTAATTAAGTGTGGATGGAGCAGAGCTCTTTATTTCTTGTGCAGAAGTTGACTTCTAGTTGACTTATCTTGAAGATGTATCTGTATGTCTTTTTACATGCTAGAAACTTTAGCCACCGAAAGAACCACATTATCATTACAGAAGCATACCTATTTCAGAAGTATGCTGGTTTGTTTTTAAAATGTTAATTTTACTGTCTTTCATATTTTATTTAGTTTTCTGTGGCAGTCTTGTTCAGTGCCATCTGGTCTTCAGCTTGATTTTCTCTATTTTGTTTCTGTCTTTAGGCTGTACTAGCAAGAACCTAAGTTTTTACGTGTTTCTAAGATACCAGGTCCACCTGTGATGATACATATTGCAAATAAACAAAATTTGCTTGATCTGCTGTTGTTACTGCAGAAGCATCCATAGAGATTCATAAAGAAATTAAGTATTTCCCCAGACACTACCTTTGGACAGTTCAGATACTTTAGCTTTTCAACAAGGGACCTTTTTGAACTAAATTTGTATAGAAGTACTGTAGCTTAACCAACATATTTCTAAGGAATTCTCTTGGATTTTACTAAGTTACAGAAAATCCAAATGACACGTGATTATTATACTCTTTGGAGTTATAGACTGAAAAATGCATTTATCAAGTACTTAAGGCCATCTGAGCCATCCACCCATCCAGATGGAGGATATTCTCTATTGCCAGAGGTATAATATAATAACAGGATTATTGCTCTAGCACATTTTGCTTTCTTAAGTGCAAGCTTTTTTCCTCTTAGCTGTGATTTCTGATTGCCAAAGCTTATTTCATTAGCAGAGGCATCTCCTTAACAATATACTACTTTATCTATTTAACTGTGTTTAGGTTTGTAAGGAAAAAACAGATTTGTAATTTACTTCCAGGAATAAAAGATGGTTTATGATTTCTAGTAGCTGAATAAGGTCAGGTGCTATCATGGTAAATGTTGCAAACAGGCAGCCTAAGGTCCTTGCGCCCAGAGTTGCACCTCTGCTCTCCCAGAGTAAGTAATGTACTGGGGACTTCCTTTGCCTCCCCAAATACCTCATGGATTTGGAAACAGCAATGAGGCAACCAAAGAGTGTCAACAGCAGTGTACCTGAACCCCAGTGTACACTGGGATAATGTCTCTGAAATTTTTATCCATGTTCTGTAAGGTGGTTAGAAAGAGTTATGTTTGTGGGGTATTTTGATTCTGTGCAGTACAAAAAGTTTGTGAAACCAATGAATTCCTCATTCAAGTAATGTAATTGATGCAGAAGTAAATGTGTCTATTGCACAAGATCATGCAAAAACTTGCGTATATTTACGGTGTAGTTTTTATTGTATTTACTGTGTATTTTTTGCCACAGACTAAATTTACTGTCTCTTCAGTGTTTGGGATTTTTCAGGTTTTGCAGACTTTTTTTTTTTTTTTTTAGAATTGCTGATCTGCTTTGCCTGTCTATAGACAGGGTTATGATTTTGCATTATCCATGATATTGGCAGTGCAAAACCAAGTGAAATTAAACTATTTCTTCAAGTCTGGAACCAAAACCAAAACTGAAGTCTTAACTTACGATGAAAAAATGTTTCTGCAAACTGTTAAGAGACCCAGTTTCCAGAGTTTGCATGAATTTTCAGTGCTTTTAAAATGTTAATTATTATTTTTTTAACTGGATAACGTAGAAAATTATATTACTTATAAAAATGCTGCCTTAAAAGGAATTTTCTTTCCTCTAGAGTACTGTATTTCCAAACTTGAAGTATGGCTTATATGACATTTTAAAATAAGTGCAAATAAAATTGAAGTAAAAGTGCGGTGAAATCGAATATCTCAATTTCTTTGTCGTTATGGATTATTTCCACTTACTTACAAAGCTGTTTGCATCCTGTAACTATTGTAACAAGTTTTTGAAGACTTTAAAAACCATAAAAGCACAACCTTTGATCATTTTAGCTTATGTAATTAGAATATTATCCTCTAGGATACTTTTGCACTTTTTTTTTTTTTCTACCAGTGAGATGATGTAAAAGATACAAGCTTTTGCTCAGTATTTTACAGTTAACATTAACTCATTAACATTAATATTCTGGATTTTGAAAGCATATTGAGGTCACTTATTGCCCTGGCTTTTTTCTAGGATTTATCTGTCTGCCAGCAGGGTGTGGGAGTTGTGCTGGAAGACTTTTTGAATGAGTCAAGCTTGGTTTTTATCACATCTGAAAGCAAAAATTTAAGTTGTTCATGAAATTGATTGCAAACTATTTTACTGCCATAATTTTTAGGACAAGGGAGGACTTTTAAACTGTAATGTCCTTAATAGTAGGCAATTAATAAGTAGATAAATTGGGAAGAAAAAAATTAGTTCATTTTTTAACTGATTCACTTTTAGTCATTCTCTATCAGTATTCCAGAAAAAGCATTAAGAAGGTGAAACCATTTCCTGTAATGCAAGAGAGGATGGGAAGATTCTTAATAAAAATTTAGGCAGTTATCAACGTATAATTTTTCAGCAAATTTATTAATATACTGAAGATTTTTAAAAGTGCTTTTACCAGCATATGCATTGGAAGGATGAGTTGCAGCATCAAGTTGATGTACTTTTTGAAAATATTTGTTACAATTAACCAATGCCGTGAAAAAACCCAAACCTCTTTGGTTGGTTAGTTTGGACGAGTTAGTGTCCCTCCAGATCAACAAGCTCTTGAACTGCACTGCGTAATTACAAGAAATGAGAATTAGCACAAGAAAAATGAATGGCTGGGAAGAGGAGGAAGAGAAGATGTCCGGTTTTGGCAGGTGCCTAAAGTTAGAATGGACAAAGCGTAAGGCAAAGCTGCAGTTCTAAATAACTGCATCCTCCTTTACTCTGAGTTGCATCTTTATTCCATGAGCTGGCTGCTGACCCTCACAGCCTGTTTTCTGCCCGTTATATCCACGTGGCAGACTGAATTGGGCCCACCTGTACTGGTATTTCAGTAGCCCGCATCTGGCAGAAGGTGAAGCAAGGTGTAGCTGTAGCAAGATGGCACAGTCCTTGTCTGTAGCTTCTGCACTCCAGTTAATGTGCACCGGAAGCAGAACAGCCTATATCCCTTAGAGTTCTGCTTTGTTTTGCAGAGGATAAGGAAGTGGGGATCACAGAAGATACAATGGTCAGCATGCTTCCTTGTCCAAGCTCATTCTTAAAATAAAATTGTTCAAATCAGAGCAGGGCCTTGCACTGTGCATGCATTCATCTCTCAGCTACTTCAGGAGGCATTAGTCTTGGTAGAAATCCTTCAGACTTGCTCCTTTAAGTCATATAATGTTCTCCAATGAAAGACGCTAAAAGTGTCACAGCTTCTGGTCCATGGGAGTATAGACACACTGCTAGGAACCTGTCTGAGCAGTTCACTGAAAACCACTTGCTTCAGGCCTGAATATTGTCAGCCTCTGCACCTTCATATATTATTGCTTCTTGTGGTGCTTGAGGGGAAAATGTTATTGCCATTACTTGAAGGCCCTGGCATCGTTAATAGTTACTCACTACCTGCTTCAGTGCAGGAGAACTATACTGCACAGAGAAGCCTGTACTTAAAGTTATCATGTCTGAGCATAGTTCTAAGCTTTAAGAACAAGACTGTTTGCATCATATATTTTCCCATTTAGGGTAAAACTAAATATACCAATATGCCAGTATTTACAATTCTGGCTGTTTCTCCCAAACGTTAAGGAAAATTTTCTATGAACGATCAAAGAGTTTCTGATGAAATTAATGAAAGAGCTAATTCTGGATTAAGGAAGCAGGTAGTATGAAGC
This sequence comes from Charadrius vociferus, assembly GCF_000708025.1. NCBI lineage: Eukaryota > Metazoa > Chordata > Aves > Charadriiformes > Charadriidae > Charadrius > Charadrius vociferus. The sequence continues at coordinate 4,278,052 of NW_009647735.1, read as the reverse complement.
TCTCCACGTACGCTGATGACTTATTGTCAAATGTCAGTGATGACTGTCAGATGCTGGGAATTGCTTTACATTTGCTGGGGACTCTTTCACCATCTTTTAGCAACGGCCTTAACAGGTCATAATCGGTCCAAGTCCAGATTCTGTTCCCAACTGGGAGGTCCAGGGAAAGTGTGTTACAAAAAGGCAAGTATTTAATGATACTTTACTTGTAGGTTCCACACTCACTCTGCCTTCTCTTCCTGTGCCTTCCTTGTGTTTAATGAGCAATGAAATGTGATGATGATTGCTGGACCCTGATAGACTTTTATTCTGTGTGTTTGTGTAACTGCTTCCTGAATCCATATTGTCTTTTAACCTTACTTTTTAAAGGGTAATCACTGTTAACAAAAGGAGCCTTGCTGAAAGTTGATGCTTCCATGATACCGAAATAGCTCAGAGTAGAGCTTGACCTGCTGTGTTTTTTCATAGTGTAACTTTATCAGGTTGTGAAGCATAGCATATGATTATTTATAGATTAAATGTGCTTGAGATTGCAATACAAGGATAATTTGATACTTCTTAATATGTTCTCTCCCTGAATGGTTTCATAAAATACAAACTTGTCATACTTACATATGCCGGTTTATATAATCAGACAGCGGTACCTTCCTTGTTCAGTCTTTCAGTGGTCTGTCTCATCTATGAGTTCTGGTACATTTTCTGTGCGAATGACGTTGCCTATTTTGCTTCTTGCAGCTTGCTGTTTCATTGTCCATTTATAAATTTCATGAGGTCAAGACTGAAATTACATAGAGAGAATAGAATATGTTTGTTTGATCAGCTGGAAAGACAGTTTATAAAACCAAGAAGTCAATGTTTTTGTTTGGGTAGAAACAGAAAGAGTCCATGCAACCAATCATTTCATTTAGAAAGTCATTATAGTTTTGAAGATGAATGAAATTTCTACCAAAAAAATACATAATTTGAAATAAAAATATAAAATATCAGATATTAATGTTTTTGATTTATACACTTAAGGTTAAGTGTATAGTCATTTGGTGATTATTCCTTGGACTTTTAATTAAATGTATTTTTATTCCAACTCCTCTTTTGAAAAAGGCACCTTGGGTTCAGCTGAAGAAATAGTTAGAAGTGCATGTGTTGAATTAATAGCTTGTCCAGTAATTCAATAGATTGAGAGGATATTAACTTTGAGATGTTCGTATATGTCTGTATATCACTGTACCCATTTCTAGTTATGATCATCTCATTCATTCTGAATCCAGCTTTTGCTTCAGCCTTTTATCTCCTGTTTGGCTTGCCAAGTAATTGAGTGCAAACTGAATATATTCATCAAAATCATTTAGTCCATATTGATAGTTTTTATAAAATGTCGAATATTGTGTGAGCTCAGCTTTTTGTTAAGTTGCACTAATATGGGAATTTTTACTTGAAAAAAAACCTCTGAAAGCTATTTTTGCATCTTTGCGTCTTTGTTAATTCAAATGGTATTTTTTCTGCAGCATCATCCTTATATATACAAGAAAAACTTAAGACCAACATTAAATGTTTGTTACATGACTGGTTTAAGAAAACTTTTGTGAAGTTTTGTGGTTTTGTAAATACAAACAATACATGAAAATACGTATTCACTCTTCAAAAGTACTCCTTCATTTTATCAGCTGTATCATCTTAAATGGTTTCCAAAAAGAAATATGGATCACTTTCGGTTTTTACAGACTGACTTATTGAGGTCTCATCCTCACCAGAGTTCAGAGACTAAAGATAGTCTGGAATAAAATAATCTTTTCCTCTTATCCAAGATTAGACCATTCCATTTAGACTTCTGCTTGACATTTTTTCTGTAGGAGCTGAATACTATAACTATTTTTCTTATTATTTGATTATTTATTATTATTTTTATGTTTCCTGATAGAAACAAAGGGGACCTGCAGTGCATTTGGGGGAATTTCTCAAGAATGTCTCATTTTGTCACCAAAGGAAATATATGTGGAAAAGTCCTCAGAATTGCTGGTGATTCTCCAAACATGAAAACTTGCTATTTCTACCTCTCCCCTCCCCCATCTTTTTTAACTGCTTAGGGGATTCAACATCCAAAGTTCTTATAGTCCAGTCTTCCAACTCATTATCCTCATGATCACAAATTCCTGAACAGTTAATCTTACTAAACAGTATCTCCACACGCCAAGAAACCTCATTTATATCTGCCAAGTCTTGAGGAGGGATACAGATTTCTCAGGTAAAATTTTATGATATTAGGTACTCCTTAGAAAAATCTACTAGGTTTCCATTTATTAGGATACCTGCAATTTTGCCAGGGGGAGGAGAAGTAATACACAGAAATAATAGAGGTGATTAATGGTTATTTTATACATCTGTCATTGCCTTTCCCAGCAGTACTTTGAAAATTCTCTGCTAAAGATAGAGTTATCTGTATGTGACCTATTACTATAACCCTAATTAATAAGAATGAGATTATGTTCTTACACCCAACAGTGGAAAATGTGTTTATAAATGCATGGGTTTTGACCACACTACTGTTCTTTATTCAGAAGTGCCAGTTTTCTTTAGAGAAAGCAAACTCCAATATCGGGCCCCAAAAGTTTTTCCTGAGTCATTCAAATACTTTTCTTAGTAAAGTTAAAGATTGTACATCTTTAGATAAGCATCTGTTTTTTACAATGCAAACAATGATAAAGAAAGCACAAGCTGGAATAAATCCAACTACATAGCATACAAAATGTCATGGTAGCAAAAAAAGTTCCAGACCTGCAGAAGCTGTAGTGCTGATTTGATCCGTTTGTGAAGAGTACTTTAATAGGAAGCTTCAGACTGTGACAAACTCAGTGACTGTATGTTGAACTACTTCTTTCTTTTTTTTTTTTTTTTTTTAAGTACTTCATCAAGTGTAACTAGCTATAGGTATGGTATCTTTTGATGTGTCATGTATAGAAAAAAAAAAAAAAAAAGAAAATACTTCGTTATTGTGAAGTTCCACTCAAAATGTTGGTTATTCTTACGGGATACAGGAGAACACAGTGCATCCACTTGTAGTAGAGAAGTCTTACCGGCTTTTCTTGGCATAATAAACTGTATCTCAACTGAATCTCAACCAATTGTAGATTGCAGTCAGTTTGCTTAAAGAGCAAAATGGTTTCATGTCTTTGTTGCTCTTTCGGTGTTGTGTAGAACACGTACAGATACAATAATGTACAAAGCAGAATATTTTAGGCGGCTGGTTTTTTTTTTTTCCAATATGTTTACAGTATTTTTTTTTTGTGTTCAGTTTTAGGATTTTTGTTCTTTAATGCAACTCTATCTATAAGGGTTTTTCACAGAAGCGTGGTTTAGCTTTTTGCTTCAAGCCTGGAAATTTTTTCTCAATAATATATTTTTTTGATATATTCTTACTCTCTGCAGTGAAAGTAAAAAAAATAAAGAACCAGAGAAAAGCAAACTGGATGTTTTCTATTTACAAGCATAATTTACTCTTTGAAGAGTAAGCTGCTTGACTTTAACTGAAATGAAAATATCCCTTGAAAAGTTTTTAATAAAGGAATCCGGAACAAAAATTATGTTAGTAGAACACTAATAAAAACAAGACAATGCAAACTTGAAAAAAATGTTCCTGATTGTTCCCAGATTCAGTAGCACTTAGCAGTTACATGTTTTCTGTCTTTAATTACATATCCCAGTAAGTGTGATATGTTTACCCAAAGCAGTGATTTATTCTAACACATTTTAGGGTGCTCACTGTTTTAAAATGCTTTCTGGAAAAAGCTTTTATTGATGCTTCGGTCAATTCCAGAAAAATAATTGGGGCTAATGTAAAGTAGATGTTAAAATACTTCTCAATGTTGAGTCCTTTAATTTATATGGCTATCATCAAAAGTTACACCACTAACAAAGTTGTCCACCTTTTAACTTGAAATAGAAGAAATTAGGAACTTCCAATCAAGGCATGCCTAATGGCATAGGTAGGATTGCAGATTTTAGTTCAGTAAATTTCAATAAAACACTTCAGCTGTTTTAAGATCCAAGTGAAAAAACAATCTCATTTAGTAGTTGCAAAGATAACAATAGATCCCTGAAAAGAAAATTACTCACAAATGAATAATCAAATATGTGCACACTAGCCAAAGTATGGCAGGAATTTTCCAGCCACAAAACCCAGAAGGTCTTTATTCTTAAGAATTCTTCGTATGTTACAGTTTAGGATAAACACTGATATTTGTCCGTACCTTGATTGATTTAAAATTTTTGGCTTAAGGCTTGTGTCTTTCACAGTCTGCAGTACACTCGGGCGTGATCAGAACAAAGCTGCATAATGATGAAAAAGTAATGTTAGAAACTCAAGATCTGAGGAATGAAGAAAGCTTCTTTCCTGAGATTGCCACTGACGGGGGGGGGGGGGGGGGGGGAGGGAGGAAGAGGCAAGACATTAAAAATGCTTAAAAATAACCAAAACAAAAAAAGCAAATTTCATACTGTGCACAAATAGCATTGGATAAGTTTTATGAAAATTTCAGGAGTGTTGTATGTGGATTCTCTTTCGTACTCATACATATATACATAGGTGAAAGCTTGGCTATTATATCATATTAGCTTTGATTTTTATAAGCTTTAGAAAAGCTATAGCATTTGTCTCTATGGTGGTGGCAATATCTATTAATGTTATCTTTTGTGATTTCATCTTCTCATAATGTCTGAGAGCTCTGCTTTAAACTAGCAGTATGTGATTGTGACTAGTGAGATAAAAATTTCAGTGAGATAGAGAAAGCTCACGCTACTATGTGTGACAAATTGCAACGACAAGGCTGTGTTGATAGCAGCTTATGATGTGAAATGAAATCACAACCACAATACCATAAAGATGTGTACTTAGGGCATCTTTACAGAGCTCAAAGTGAAAGAAGATATGGTCAAAATGTCTAGTAGACACTGTGTTCCTTCCCTGCAATTCTTTTTATTGCTAGAGCTAGCCAGTATTGTTCAATAAAAATATTTCATGCCTTTCAGATTATTTTTTCTTGGCTTTGCTATGTATCTTTATCTCAGCTTCTGTGTAATGGATACAATCAACATCTGAAAATTAGCTAAATTCACTATACAATTATAATATTTGTTGGAGTGTACAAGTTAGCCATTTGATTTGAGTCATTCAATTGGCTGAGCAATCCATTTGAAGAACTGACAACAGGAAAGAACGAATAACTGAGCAGTTACAGAACACATTCCATGAAACTTCAGGGGTTTGCATCAATTTCTTTATTCGTATTAGCTGTTTAGATGGCTTACAAAGTACAAGCTGACAATGGAAGCAACTATGTTTGTGAACCTCTTCTGGATATTAAGTGTAGAATTCTGTTGCCTAAATATTGAAAGTTATTTTTTTATATTATAGTAATTTTTTATATTATTTTATTATTATAGACAATTTTTATATTATTTTATTTTATAGTCATTTAAGACAGCTTTGTGGGGCTAGCAGGTATGAAAAAGGATGGATGGGACACCTGTGTCCTTCTGGAGCAGCAGCTGGAGGCTAGATATGAGCATGTAAAATGGGACAAGAAACCTATAGCTAAGCAACTGAATTATTGAATAGTGACCTTTATGGCAGCTGAAATTTGGGGTTCTACGAGAAAGAAAAAAATGTCTCCAGGAATGACAGGAAACAGCCATTGCAAAAGTTAAAAGTAGTAGGTTTCAAAACTCATAATTTTTAATAATCTTGAATATTATTAAGCCCATGGGGAAAACGAGTGTCTCCAAATCAAGACACAAATTTGGAGGTTATATCCTTTTAGCACGAAGAGATGTGCATTCAGAGCACAGTTGCAGGGGTCCTTGAAATAATTTTAGTTTCCTGATAGGATCTACTAAATAAATTGCCACTGAGTTTTCATCCTTCTGAATAAATAATCAGATCCATAATTGGGGGGGGGGGGGGGCGAAGAAAACTATTTCCAAATCAGTGCCATTCAGAAATATTTCTTGTAATAATTATTTCATTAATTTTCTTTTATTATTTATTAATTTTGTTTTAGATTATTCTTTTTAGCATTACCATTCTAGTTAATGCCATTCAAACAGTAATTGTCAATTATCTCTTCTACGGTTGCTGTAGATGGTGCTTTGCTTGCTAAGATTCAGGCATGCTATGCTTCAAGTTAAAACCTCTGTTTTTATCATTGATTTCTGTCCCATCTCGCTGATTGAGTGTACTCTGCAGTTACAGAGAAAGAAAAAATAACTCTTGTATGAATTAGAACAGCTTTTCCCCCTATTATTCTCAGTACCAAATTACTGTAGGACAATTAAAACAATTGAAAATACTCTCCTAATGAAGTGGGAAGGGTGCAAACCAATAATTACTATAAACAGCATTTCTTTTCCTGATTAAAGAGCAAGCAATATTTGATAATAGAGCATGCAAATATTATTTTCTACCAATAGGTGCCAGTATAAGCTAATTAAGCTAAAGTATTTAATGACAGGTTTAACACAGACATTAGAAAAACATATAACACCCCCCACCCCCCCCCACCAAAATGCATAAGTTATTTGTGTAATTTTTTAATATCTAGCTGCTTTCTTTGTCTTTACCTCAGAAACAGAAAGGTAGTGTTAAAACGTATTCCGGGGCCAGAAGTGGAGAAGAATCGTTTTCTCACAGTTATTTGCAAAGTGATTTTTTACCTTCTTCAAAGGGAATGCTGAAATCAAGCTAGCATACAATATGGGCAGTGTCCTGCATCAGCCTCTATATGCGGTCTCTGCAGCTTAAAAATCCTCTAGCATCTGCTGCAGTTTAGCCATCAACTAAGCAAAAAAAAAACCTGATTTGCATTGGACCTGTTCATGTTTGACTTTCCAGAGACATGAAGAGTGAACTGAGTAATCATGATGCTAATTGTATCTCTTCATAATTTATCCTTTTAAGTAGGACACAACCCTTCTTGTGGGTATGTTGGGTGCTGATGCCGAAGTTTCTGTTATTGTGTAAGAACAGAGTGAACTATCACTGCAGTATTTCTTTAGTCAGATATTTCCCTTTACCCATCGTAAAGATATGTTTCAAACTCAGCCTCACCAAAATGTGGCTAGCCAGCCTCATGTGAGTGTTTCATGAGCAAAGATACGGAGTATCACTGTGCATTTTTTTATGCAACTCAGTTCTTAACCTTATCCCTATTTGGTGCCCTGTTGTAGATGTCTGTAGCCAACCATGTAATTTAATCTCATTCCTATTCAGTCTTAATGGAAAGATGACCTTTCAACAGATTAGAATTGATTTGTTTATAAATCTGCTAGTCTTGTCAAAGCTTTGTTCTTACAGACAATAATTTTGCTATCATCTGGCCTGCGCTGATATTTATCAGTGTATCATAGCAGCTGTAATGTTGGGGGGTTTTAAGCTGCTTTTTTTTTTTCTGGGAGCTGCACAGTACAGCCTTGCTGGGCACTTCTGCAGCCGTGTTCTCTGTTGTTCTGCAAAGCTTGGACAGTGTCACTTGTGAAGCATCCTTCCGTCTACCACATGAAATGCCACAGAGATAGTTCCCTCTCTTTTTCTTCTTCTGCTCCCCTCTCATGGTAAGTTAACACATATACACAAAACAAGGCCAGATCAACAGGAGAATATAAAAAGGAAGAGCCCCTTGTCTGCATCAGCAGTGATTTTATCCCAAATTTTGCTTTCTATTCAATTGTTTTATGCTAAACATGGCTGTACCACAATTGCATTATCTGTATATAGAATCTGTTGCTACTGTAAAAAATTCAGATAGTGCCATTGCTACTTTTTATGGTACTCACCCGATTGAAACCTTCATCCGTTTTACAGGCTCTTTTTCTGTGTTGTTTGGGTAGGTATTTTTGTTTGGGTTTTTTTTTTAGAGCAATTGAAGGTTTTTTCTGTAAGCTGTTTTCATAAAGAAGAAAAATAATGCACTTCACGGGTTTACTAGGGAACAGGGAACTATTTGCTGTACAGCTTTTTCAATGTTGATTGTGAATTTCATATCACATCAGTAGTAGCGTTACATCAGATGCAAGCTACAGATGTTTGTATAGAAAGGCAAATTTTGAGAAATATTAAGGTAAAATATACTAAGGAACATCCTGTTGGTGGCAGCAATAACTTATATTTAACTTGTTAGAAGTTGGGAAGCTGCGCAGCTACTATGCAGTCTGTAGTGACTGCATGTAATAACAGGCTTGCTGCACATTTGAACACTGCATTGATTCTTATCTATTAACAGCTATTTAATACAGACCTTAAATCACACGTTGAGTGTAATGTACAGCTAATATTTTGCATTAGCTTGTGAATCGGGACTAAAGCATAGCAATATGCCATGGATGTTAAAATTTCCAGAAAAATGGCCGTGGTTCTGGTGGTTTGGGGTGTGTGTGGTGTGATTCTTTTTGTTATTATTTATTTAGTTACTTATTTTCTTGTACGAAGCAACCTGATCCAGTGCTTGTGTGTTCTTGAGGGTGCAATAGCAGAATTTTTGTAGCTTCTTGCACTCATAATTAATACATTTTTGATACTGATTATACAGTTGTTCTTCCAGGAAAAAATGGATTGGAATAATTTGTTGAAACAGTGTCTTATATGGTGTGCATTGTATACAGTGAAATGCATGGGGACACATTTTAACACTAATTTGCATTGCCAGGAGTAGTTGATCATAGAGTCCAGTTTGGGCTGAATACTCACTAAAGAATTAATTGAAGTTTAAATAAGGTGATTCTTTTAAATATTAAAATTTCCTTTAACTTCAAGTTTTGTGTTAAGCTGTATGCTTTTATAAAGCTTAATCAGAATTTCTCTTCACGAAATATTTAGATGAAAAATCAAACAAAAAGAAAAGTAAAGGGAAATTATGGCTCCTCAAAGAGCCATATTTGTTCTGAGAATGTTTAAAAATGGGTCTACCTAGGAGGATCTTCTAAAACCTGAATATTTTTTTTCAGCTGAGAGAAAATGGTTCCTTTTTCACAAGGAAAAGAAACTTATTCTACCAGCCAAGATGGCTTTTTCTACATTTATGACATTAAAATGTTTCACATGTTATACTCTGATAGCAAGCATTATGTCAACACCAAGGGCTGTATCATCTGAAATATAACTGCCAGCTTTCACAGTAAATGCCACTAAATCTAATTTGTGTATGTGGAGCTGTTCTGGTCTCTCTCTTTGTTTTCCCCTCCCTAATGCAGCCCTTTGTGACTGTTTTCCCTGGGTGGTAGATCTGGTGGTTTTCAGATGACATACTGTAATTTCTCACCTTAGGGCCCTCTGAGAGAAGGGACATGGAAGGCTCCTTCTCTCTACAGATTGTGCAAGTGTTATCTTTCAAAAATGCTGTTCTTCCTCAATTTAAGCTAACAGTGGTTATCTTGTTCCATTATTCCATTAAAATACTTGAAGAAGTCCTCAGAAAGTTATAGTATTGTGCTCTCTAAATATGTATCTCATTATATTATACTATAGCGTAGTATTATACTATAGTACAGTAACAATTTGTGATGTTGTTTTGCGTAAGTGCTTTGATACACACCTTTTGAAGACCAATGGTTGTGTGCGTGTTTTTTAATGACTGTTTCTGTGCTGCAGCTCCTCGTCTGAGCCAGGCAGTGCAGAGCGTGATGCGTAACTTCGCAATCCATTGGTACAGCAATGACTCCCAGCAGCAACGAGTTGCGAAGTGTGACTGTCAGGGTTACGTGAGGTACAGATCTGTATTTGGGAAAGGACAAAATCATTCCAGACAGAAAGGACAGACAGAAAGCAGCTGTCCCCAAAATGTTAATGAACTGTCATAGATATTTTAATTTCAACCATCTGTACTCAAAGGGAAGACAGTCTGTCCAGAAGGACTCTGTTTGAGAAAATCTAGATAAGACTATAACACCTGGGTTCTCATTGAGTTCTGGCTGCCAGTGGCTTTATCACAATTATTACTTCCTGGGTAGTAATCCAAGATGTTTACTTTGCTGTC
>NW_009647735.1:4258506-4268009 GCF_000708025.1 Charadrius vociferus | reverse complement strand
GCTCTGCACAATTGCATGTGTAGGTGTAACTTTATCTCAGTACTTACTGTCCTGTCACTTCTAAAAGGAATTCTTCCATTTCTGGTCCTTCCACTTCTGGGTGCAGACCAGCCGTCCTCTCTTGGCTTTTTCCAGCACTGCCACAAATTTTACCAGGTTACTACAGAGACAAAACTGTACTTCACGAGCTAATGTGTTTTTGTTGGTTCGTCATTTGCCTGACCGGGGGTTTTGTTCATTTATTTTATCCCCCTCCACCACTCCCCTCAGATTTAGAGATTAAGTTAGGAAAAACACTTCCAATCAGTTTGCAATGAGGGAGGTTGTTTTTCTTTCTAGCTACAAAGAAAAAAAGCATTTTACTGAGGTATGCATATACAACATCCCAAGGCTTTTAAAAATGAAGCAGTTTCTTCTTGAAGAATTCATATTTAATAGAGTAATTGTGACATCAGTAAATCAAACCTGAAATTTGTCCTCACCCTTCTTTTTAAGCTACTGGATACGTATTATGTATACTGTATGCCATGTAAGGCTTTTACAGAATCTCCTGTATTGCTACTTTTCTGACCAAAAGCATAGCTTGCAAGACTTTTTTGGACAGTTACAGAATACATGTCCATGCTCATTAACTTTCATCAAGCACTTCCAACACACTATATATTATTACTTCATAAATGCAAGTTACTTTACATCCGGGGTCCAATACAATGTAACAAATAACATAAACATATCGGTTTTTATCTGAAGTCACTCTTCCGAGCTTGTAAATGTTTTCTTATCTCAAGATGAAATCCCAAGACATGGATGCCTGTTTTTTCTTTCTCTTTTTTTTGCTTTAAGTATGACTTTGTGTCTCAGTGACAAACTATTTCTTACTGTGTTGTTATACCATATCATATTCTTAACTGAAGATAGGATACGTGTGGAATTATTGTTCATTTGGTTTGTTGATTTTGTGTTACTGCACTTGCAAAGGTGTTTCTTTGCAAAGGGAGTCTTCCGATTTTCATTTTTAGAAATAGAAATGATTTTTTTTTTGTCCTGAATGAATAATTAAAGGATCTCCCCACCCAGTCTTTAGTTACTATTTTTCCCTTGATGCTTATTTTTAAACAGGAATATTTAATGTATTTGGCTGCAATGAGAAAGGCAAATACAGAGTACATGCAGGCTGTTTTTTTTGGTTTTTTTGCGTTGTCTATATTCCCAGCCAATTAAGATAGCCAAGATAATTGCCTAAAATAAATACAGTTCTTTTTATTGTCCTGGATATCTTTTTCAATGTGTACACTGAATTGTGACAAAATTGTTTACTTTGCTGTGAACATTGATTCATAGCTTCCCAACTCCTCACAGCAGACACAACAGAGCAGGGTAGGCAGGGATATTCTGATAAGCTGGTTTAAAAGCATTTGCCATTTGAGGAACCAGCTACGTTGGTTCTTACATAAAGTTGCTCTTTTCTGAGCACTAAAGTGGGCAACACAGGCTATGTGATTTTATCCGTCTTTCTGAACAGTCTTTAACTAAAAATAATTCTAGAAGGCAAAGACTTCTTGATTTTTGGCCAGTATTTTTTTCTAGGAAGAATTCTTGTCACTCACTGTGCCAAGCTGAGGAGCTGCATAGTGTGCTGAGGCAACAGGCGCGTATTCATTCATCCTCAGATCATGATGACATCTAGATTATTTAGCTTGCTTATCTTTCTGTCATGCCTGTTTAACTATATAAAGGTTAAGGGAAAAATTTTGATCTTCAAAGAAGTTATAATTGCTCATTCTCAACAGTTTTGTTTTTTTTTTTTTACTTTCTGCTTGAATTGTGTCTCCATCATCTTACTTCAACATTTCAGACTGTTCTTTGTAGAACAGAGCCGGTTGTATTGAGTTACATTCCATAGTTATAATCTCCATACTGACTGATTTGAGGTTGCATCTGTGAATGACAATCAAGGTCATCATTGGGATTTAATAGACCTAAATTCTCTTAAGAGCTCAAAATCATAGCTGACTTGACAGAAAGTAGGAACTTAGTGAGAAGTTGGATGGTGCTAAGCAAGGTGGGAAGGAGGTATGAGTGGCTCTTTTCTGGTTTTAAGCTGAAGTTTGGCCTAATTTAAATTCTTAGAGTATTACATGTGCCACAATATATTGTGGAAGAATTCTTTAAGAATTCACTGACACTTAATGTCAGAGAATTTAAGTTGGTAGCTCTTCAGTGTCAGACCTTTGAACTAATTTGGTTTTGTTCTTCAGCTTACAAAGCACTTGCTTAATTAGATTAGCCTTCCATGGGCTCTCAGCAATTTCAAATGGTAGTGACAATAAGAACAAATACAATTAATTAATCCATACATAAAAAGGGAAGGGATAAAAAGTCCAGTTACCCTGGCAGGAAAAGCTCTGCTATAACCTCAGAGTCTCACTGCAACTTGTTGCAGTTCATTTATGCAACCATGGGTTGTGCAAATGTATCTTCTGGAAGGCATGGAAAGCTTACTATGGCATATACTTTGAAATTTACCCTTATTTATAAAATTGCAATCCAATTGTTTATTTTGCATTTACAAAGGGTACAAATTGTCTGATTCAGAAATGTGAAACTGACCTCAGGAGAACCTTATGTCCTTATTACAAACATTTAAAGTTGGCATTAATATTTATTTCAGTAATGTTGCTTCAAAGTATGGTCTGATGTTTTAATTTTGCATGACATTTGAGAAACAGCGTAGTCTAAGTGATTTTCTATAAATACTTTGACTTTATAATATTACAGACTTTATTCTTTGGTGGAAGTTAATAGCACTGTTACCATGGAATACTTATTCCTTTAATTTCATGTAAATTTAAATTTTATGATGTTTGCTTCTCCAAGATTATATAATCCCCTTTTATTGAAAAGAATCACAATTATGCAAATGATGATATCCAAGGAGACAAGCAGCAATTAACTGCAAAAGACAGGCTGTTACCATAGGAGTTTACTCTCAATGAACGTAACAGGTCCTCCTTTAAAATAAACCTTTATTTAAAGAAATCAATTTGGCATAGTTTCTGAAAGGAAGCAATTCATTCAGACAGAAGTTTCTAGTCTTAGGAGTATGTTCAGTGGTATCTTTGGGTTTTTTTGTTTGACTCCAAACGCATTATTTCTGTACACGGAAGATAGGAAGGCTTCAGCATCAGCATGGACCCTGCTGGCTTTGCTTCTAAGAAAGCCTTTAAAAGATTTGCCTTTCTACAGGAGGCTATTAATGGAGCAAAATAATCATCTGTAAGCATGGAGTTACGCAGTCTAATAGTCGCCAGTCACAGCTCTGGAAAGGTAAAATACTGCTGAAAACAACTGTGTGTACTACTAACCTCCCTACAGAAGGAATTTATTTGGATCCAGCCGTGTGCCGTGTATTTCCCTTACACTGGAAATGATGCCATAGTCTCCCGCGTGCTTTGGAACGCACTTTAAAGTGTTCACAGATGGCTTGAGAATATACTTAAGAGCTATCTTTCTTTGGATATCTTCCCTGTGCTTGATGAGAGAGTTGTACTGCTTCAGGTACAGGCAGACTTTCAACAGTAGGCAGTGTATGTGCTGTTATATATTAGAATTAATTTTGCTTTCCCGTTTTCATATGTAGTGAACTAAGAAGTGTTGGAGGAAGAGTAAAGAGCAGCTAGTTTCTTCCTCAGTAACTTTGATACTGTAAGCTATTAAGGAGCCTCAGAGGAGATTGTGGAAGGGAACATGGGAGTTGAAGGTGGGATTTGAGCCAGTCAGAGAGCAAGCAGAGTGTGTCACAGCTACAAGAGCAGGCCTCGTGCATGAGCTACCAAAATCCTCTCTGCCACTGCATACTAGGCAAAATATGTCATAGCAAATATATTTTCTCTTGCCTCTTCACAGGTAGTAGGTAGATGTGAATAAAATCTGGGACTAGGGCTACTTGCTCCATGAAGAAAAACAGATGTTCTTTTCTTCTTCCACATTCTCTTCCAGTGAATCAGCAGAGGGAGCAGCCTGGGCAGGGATCCATCTGACTTTAAGGAGGACTGTTGCATCAAACAGTTGTTACAGTTGTGCACAAGCTCAGGAAAGTCTGATGGCTGCCAAAAGTCTGAGGAATGTCAATAGATTCTGTGTGCTTTAACAGAAAGCTTCATAGCTAGATAATTGTGATTAGCACACTTCAGAAAATAATTTTTTGCGTTTGTCGCTTTTCCTCAATGAAAGTCAAAGATTAAATAAAAAGCTTCCTCCACCTAAAAAAAAAGAAAATAGATTTCAGAATTTGTCTGATAACTGTAAAATAAAGAGACCTCATTTTATGAGTTCTGTTTGCACTTCTCAAAGCATTTTATAAATGTGCTAAATAATAAGTGTGATATACATTTAGCTATCACATTTTATAGGTAGGTCAACACTAAAAATAGAGATACTCAGTGAACGCTGCATTTTATCCATTCTTGTACACGTTTTTTATCTGCAAAAGTAGTCATACAGATACAGGGTTGTGTATTTTACCTACCCTGAACATGTTGAACAGAGGCAATATCAACCAGGAGTAAGAGAGTTCTTTTTCTACTTTTATGAGTTTATGAGTTTTTTTCATGTTTTGGGGTAACACTTAATGTGTAAAAGGATTACTGTTCTTTTAGAGATGAATGCCAGTCAAGTGCCAATAACGTGGGTGATATGTTTTCCTGATCCATTTTGCTGTGATACATATACTGCGAGGACCATAAGAGATGAATTTCAAAAAGTTTTTGATAACTGGAAAAGGGTAGTAATAAACTGTGTGCAACAGCAGGGGAGCATTGGCATTTCGGTGCAGTGTGAATGTAAAGTCATGGAAAGGTTTTGACCTCTAAACATTAATTATGTTTATGTTCCTCCTCTGTGCTCTCATATGCTTTGCCCCAAAATTGCTAACACCTCACGGCTGGTATTAAAAGCATTGCAGCTCAGACAGTCTCTGTTAAGTGGGGTGACTATATTGTGCTTAGTGAATATTGAGTATAGGAAGTGGGCTTGACCATGTCTTTAAAAAGTAATGCTCTTTGGGGGTCATGTATGATAACATATAGAAAGGTCAAGGTGAAGCAGTTAACCAGACACATGTTCCTTGCCCACCTAAGTGTAATTTGGAATTGGATTTCTCGAAAAAAGACTTTTTTTGTGTGAACTAAGCAAACCTGTAAGGCAAACTGCCTGAAAAGCTGAGCTTCAACAGGCTGGAACATACTCTGTTTATGCTTTATTAATAAAAAATCAAACCCCAGGCAGAAAGTGAGTGTTGATGATGATCACTTTGTAATGCCTGTACAGCAATATGAGAAAATCAGCTATCAGGATACAATATAGGCTGAGGAAACAAAAGCATTTATTTCTGTTATTGCATTGGCTCAAAGTATAATGTTTCAGCTTCTTATTTATTTATTTAAGACTGAAGGTTTACATTTGTAGAAAGGTTATTTTGAATTGCACAAGAAATGTATAATACTTAAAAAAAGGTATTTGTCTGATTTATTTGCATAGCATTTAACTAAATACCGTATCAAGGTCTTTTCCTAAGAACTCTGTTGGTACACATATGTCTCTTCTCTCATTTCATTCTTTCAGTTTACAAAGACACAAGCACTCTTCATTTAATATATTCTAGGTAGTACAACTAAAAATAATCCTCAAACCCATAAGCCCCTAAAACTGTAGTTATACTGTTATATACATATTTTTATATATGTACACATATATTTATGTACATATATACATCTGTGTGTGTATATATACATATATATGTAGATATACTGCTGGTCTGGAGAAATGACCTTGATGAAATTAATTATAATGTTTTAAAACTTTTGAGGCAGCAGTCAGTGAAATATATCCAATAAGTAGTAGTCTCTGTAATAATTAATTTATATAGCTGTTAGCTAATCTGTACTTGCTTTCTGAAATTTCTCCTCCAATATGGAAAAATTCGCTCCCACATCTAGTTTTAATTTTTTTTCTCCACCCAGGTTCAGAGATTGGTTTGGTTTTAATTCCTCAGAAATATTTAACAGAATAAAAGGGAATATATATAAACTAGCTATGTAGTAGGAGCCCCAATGATGTTGGATATTGTACAGTTGGCATCACAAAAATTAACTGCATTTAATGTGTTTAACTTCCTTCTGGCATTTCTGAATCTTTGAGATAAAATGACAGTGAAATGATCAGTGGACTTTTGAGGGGGTTTCTCCACCCACATCTCCTCTTTCATTTAGCTAAAATATCATGATAGGTGCTGGTTTCATTGAGCATCTTGTACCATCAAAACACTCCTCACCAGGAATCTTGTGTAAGAAATCTGTGAAATTTCAAGGCTGTTTCTCTGTTTGTTTTTTTCTGTTCTTGTAGTATTTCTCAATTCAATGGGAATAAAAAGAAGTTGATGATATTGCACCTCACTAGCTGACACCTGTCATATTTCTAGGAAAGCTTTAACAGGGTTACAGTTTAACGTGCTAAGACGTCTTACTGAGTTTTCTTCTAGATTACACATTCCACAAACAGGTTTTTTTCTTCCAGAGTTTCAGTAGTGTATGAGACATAATTGGGCTGATTGGTATGATAGAATTATCCATTTTTTTTTCAAAGTAAATTTGTCAAAAAAACCCACAACAAAAAACATTAAAAAATCAACAACAAAAAACCCCACAGAATCAAACCAAAAAAATTCTCAATTAAATAAAAAGGCCACTTCAACAATCAAATGAAGCAGGTTGAAAAGGTTTTTCAGAAGGGACTCAATTTATGAGAAAAGAAAAGCTGAGAAAAAATCGATGTATGAAGACACAACATTGAGTATATGGAACATTTTTTTTCATGTTCAGTGCCTTGGCTCCCGTAAAATTAATGTTTCGGAACTCTAAGGAATTTATCTATACTGAATTCTTTGAAATTTGAAGTTCATCCAGAACTTACTATTGGTTTTGGATGTAAAATATTTCTTGGCAATACACACTCTTGCTTTGAGACCAAGAGTAATTTTTACATTTGTTTACAAAATCTATAGGAGATTTTTATACCAAAATCTCTCTGAAGGTCTTAGTTTAGAAATAATGAACTACCCTTGGGTAATAAAGTGAAATAGGTGATATTAATATGACACAGGCTGTAATGAACAGAGCAGAAGAGAGAAGAGATACCAAACACACAGACATCCCTTAGGAAGAGTTAAAAAGCACAGACAATCTGCTGAACTAACACCGCAGTATTTTCTGTTCTGTTTGTGCAACAGGAGATTGTGGGGGCTTAGTGGGAGAGACTGAGAGATTGCACAGAGGGTTACTGGGGATCTTGCTCCAAAGCACCTACAGATCATGAAAAGTCCATAGCTTTGCACGTATCAGCTAAGATGAAACCTGTGTTTTCTGATTTCTCAGCTATTCGTTCTTGAAGTAAAAATATTTCTTTTTTTTTCATTTTAGAACTACTAATGCCAAGTTTTATCCCCTAAACCCAGAGAACAGCCATCAAAACCTGCAGGAGTTAAGTATATCCCTGTTTGAGACCGTTCTTGAAATTTGCTATAACAAATGTTTCAAGGAATGAGTCCGTATAAATAAATAACACTAAAATAAAATCCCCCCTTCTCTTTCACACACACCCCCCCGCCTTCCTCCGAGCACTGTTGGAGTTAGGGGCAATGAATTATTTTTGTTCTGTGCGGTTCACTGAAATCTATTTACCATCAAGAGAAACTTTCCCTTTTACAAAACACTGCCAAACATATATTTGTGTTTCATTAAGTGTCTTATCTAGACAGAATTTTTTTTTTATTTTTACTTTGGATCAATATTTGTTTAAATATTATTACCATGTACTTTTAAAATTGTTCTAAGAAAGGAGTATGAGGTACCAGACTTTCTCTATTCCCTCCATTTAGCTTATCTGACCTTCCTATTGGTACAGCTGTGAAGGGAAACCAGACTGTTACATGCGGCCAAACCCCAACTGCTCAAGATTTGAGACATCACTCCCTAAATTTGTCAGGCTGGGATTTCTTTCTCAAATTCAATATTCTTAGGTGCTTTTACTTAGTTGTTTATAAAACACCCCTAATAAATTCAACCAGGCAAAACCAAGCCCATGCCGAAGGCAATGGTGCAGAAAAGTACTCTAGAAAGCTTGAGCAAAAAGCCTGAATTTAAGAATATGTGGTAGATACAAAGTTGTATGAAGTTAGGAGGTACGAACGGGAAAGTCAAAGAAGACTGATCAAATAGAAAACAAATCCTGAGTATAACCTGAAAACGTTTCAAAGTTAAAACAAAAAAAAGTATAAAAGTAAAAGCTGTCTTGTATAAATGTAATAAAAAGAATTAACTAAAAAAAAATAGATACAAAAGATGAGAGCGTTAGTCGAAATTTATAGAAATTATATTTTTTTCCAGAGATACTTAGAGGCAAAATACAGCATCGGTGATTTTTGTATCAGTATCTAAAGGAGGAAATAGGGACTTCTAAAGTCAGTGCATTCCCAGCCATTTCTTCTCAGCTTTTGATCATGGTATTGAAATCTAGCTTCTGTCACTTGTAGATGGCTGGCTGAGTTTCAAATCCTTTTGCTCTTGGGAAGTCAAGTCTCTTCCAGCTTCCTAGTAATTAAAAAGAAAAAAGCAAGGTTCCCACTGTGAAGGTATGGCATATCAGCAGAATTTTTATAATGGTGGAACAGAATGATTTTATAAGCTTTGGTAGGACGAAAAAATTGAAATCACATTAGTGCTTTGGTTCTTCATTATATCATATTCTCTAGCTACCGATTGCATTCTGGTATGGTTGTCATTTTGCATCTCCAAGCGTGAGCCTTTGTATGAGAAAGTGTATGTTTATACATTAAAGTCCACCTCTTGGAGAACAGCTTGCTTTCTGTATCTCAGCTGTATTTTACTTGAAAAGGTAAGTATGTTTTTAAGCTTCTTAGTTTTGTTTTCTAGTTTACAAGTAAGTTTTCTGTGTTCTTCAGTCTTCCTTAAAAATATATAAAGTAGTTCTTCTGAATTCAGTAACAGAGTACTTGACTTGAGGTGTGGCCATTCAATCTTTAGTTTATGTAATGTAATAAAAAAGGAGGCAAAATAGCTCTCTGGACAGCAGAAAAACACTGATAGCTATGATAATTCAGAAAATACATGCTATGGGTTAATCTTACTGTCGCAAATTACTGTAGAGTTATGAGCCTGCAAGGAGAATACAGGTAATCTCATACGTGACTGAACTCTCCAAAGAAAATCTTACTGTAGTGCTATATGCATTGTATTAGGTCCAAAATATACAGGTGGTGGTGGGTTATAAATATAGGCAGAAAGATTTGCAGCTATCTCCACTGCAATGCCAATTTATACTGCTGTCTATAGTAATTTGGACCAGAGGGGGGAAAAAAAATCTTTTCTAAAGAAGCAATAAGAAATCCCAGAAGAATGAATATTCAATCAGGACAATATCATGAGGTG
>NW_009647735.1:4232640-4258480 GCF_000708025.1 Charadrius vociferus | reverse complement strand
ATAATTGCTACGAGTTTACAGCATCATGTAGAACTTCATGTTTCTTTAGCTGTGAAGGTGTTCAGGTGTTTAGGAAGGTTTTTGTTCTCAGTTTGCTTTGTTTCTGTAGTATTAGTTAACTTTGTCTGACAAAGTTGGTTGTGATTTGCCAAGGAATATGAGCCACAGCTCTCATAGCTACAGGAATAATTCAGACCACAGACAATTCATTTAGGAAGCATGAAAACATTTCCAAACTGGTTTGTAATGTTTTTACATCATCTGTATCCTCCACTCCGAAATGTTCTTTTCTCCATGCCGCAGTGCTCAGTGTAAGCTGCTCTTTAAAAGAAAAGACTTTTTCCATGCTTCAGTTTTGAACCTTGAAGCTATGGGTCTTACGGGTATCAGGTACTGTATATACTATTTTTGAGACATGGTCTGAATTCAAACAATCTTATACAATGCTGTTGTCTGAAGATTGTCTGAGAAACCCTGTTATCATCTAGTCTGGTATGCTGGACTGGAAATGCTCTCTGAAGCAACACGCTCATTTAAAGGTAAGGTAAACTGAACTAAAAGTAAGGGAAACATTTCCCTTCTCTGGAATAAGAAGGCACAAAGAAACAGGCCAGAGTGTCATATCCAGTATGGCCCAGCTACTTTACATGAAGAACAACAACAAAGAAATAGATGGGATAAACAGAGCAAAAATGAGTGAGTTCTAGTGGAGTGATTTATTTCATCTTCTTGGCAGCAGGATTTGGACCTTAGTATTTAAAACAACACCCCTAGAAGAACTCATTTAAAAACAAAAAATAATAAATGAATAAGCATGAAAGCTGTTAAAGCAATAGATAGGCTGTGTAGAGTAACATACAAACACATTCAAAGCCTATGATAGTCTTTTTTTGTTTTCATAATTGTGTATTGTGTGTGTTACATATAAAGAATCATCAAACAAAAATGAAAAAGAAAATAAATAGCCACTAAAGGAAGAAAAATGTGTCTGTTTGGAGATGATGGAAATGCTACAAGTGAAGAGATTCGTAATCTGAGTTTCCTAAGGTCTACCTTTCGCAGTTAAAATATTGCCTTAATTTCCTCCTCCTCCAGAAATAGAAGCAGTTGCTTTCTTTTCATTCCATATATTTCTGTGGAGGGAAAATAGAAAAATTTAGGAATTTCCTGGTAGCTTCCATTCTGTCTGTTCACAGATACCTTATCTCATGCTAATAAGGCTTTTGAGACTTTCAAAGGAAGCTTGGAGAAAGTTAGAGCCTCTTTTCAGTTTTGAACATATGCAGTTAATTCAACAGTATCCAAAAGTGGGTTCGGGTTTTTTGGTTGTGGTGCTTTTTGTTTTGGGTTTTGTTTGTTTGTTTTGTTTTTTAAATTACACCAGTATCAAAATGATTCCCTGTGTTCTTTGGTGGGTTTTTTTTAGGAAACATTTTCTTCTTGTTATGCTTATAAAATATTTTCCAAACTTTGTGAGAAACAAAGCATTTTGGGTTATTTTTGGTTTCATGAAATGCCAGTCAATTAGCCTTTGATAATTGGGGTTTTTTTTATTACTGGTAGCGTTTCTTCATTTTAGTGGATTTCTAATGTAAGAGCATGTTCACTAGAACAGATCATTGGAAGGTCTAGACTTATACAAAAAAATATAAATGCTTAAACCATTACTAAGTTACTGAAGATCTCCTACTGCTTGGGAACCTTCTAATGTCATAGAAGACTTATTCATTGCTGGTTTATATCTACTTGCTCTTCTTCCAACATGCTAACTCTTCTAGTATTTACTTCTCTGGTGGTTATCACCTTCCTGAACTTGTAGGAACCCTACTTTTGTGAAGCCTTTATTTTCCTGGGATGAACAAGCCAAGAATTTCTAATCCTCACTCATTTAGCAGACTGTTTTCCTGACCCTCCTGTTCCAGAACAACTTAATTTTACCATAATTTGCAGTGGCATTAATACTTCCCTATTGTCTGTATCTTAGAAGAGTATTTTAAATTTCCTCAGCTGTGTCCCCCTGTTCTTCCTGGTTTGAGTTACAGAAATGGAACCTTACCCTTTAAAGTTATTTACATACAGCTGAAATTCTTTTTGTTATCCCTTAAGAGAATATCTTGAAACTTTTTCTTGATCCCTTGTATTCATTCAGTGATTTGCAGTAATTGTGTCTTGCATTTATAGGTACAGAATGTTAAGATATTTAAATTATTTCAAGTTGTCATAAAATATTTTTTTGTAGCATGAAGATGTGTAGGGTACATGAAGACGCCATACAAAAGGTTTTATTGGCACTCATTTAGGATGCTGGCCAGAGCTGACTCATAAGTTTTGCTGTTTGTGAGTAATGCTCCAATCTCACACACCTGCTACTGTAGCTTTTGTGCTGTTCCGCATCATTGTGCATGCTTTATGGGAGTAGTCTGGGCACAAGATGATGTGCTAGAAACCCCAGAATCCTGATGCGTGTAATAGAACTAGCTCTGACTGGTTTGGATACAAATCCACATACTTGGAGCCCTTCTAATGAAAGAGCACTGCATACATTTATTTTTTTTTTAAAAGGGACACGTTTATTAGTTAGTAAGCATTCAAAAACATATGCTGACTATCATAAATGATAGCAAGAATTCAGTATCAAAACCTGCAACGACAAACTCAATATGATAATCAAATTATGAAAGATGTACAGTGCCATCCATTCAATCTTTACTCAAAAAGCTGAGCCAGGAAGGGTCCAAAGATGGTTGAAGGTCAAATAAAAAGTGTGACTTTAATAAAATCATGATATGAAAAACAAATTCTTGCTTGCTGAATAAAACATCTGCCTTTTATTTTGTGTCTGGATGGCCATAGAACACTGCTGTCTGAAGATACTTAGTACTTTTCAAAATTATGAATCCTTTTGTCTTTCCAGGACTTGAGAACTCAGTTTTCCTAAGGAACACTTTTAGATCACTGACGTTTTTGAGGTGTTACTCAGTGATTGTGATTGGCTTTACTTTTTATCCATTTAAATCAGCTTAATTTTGTTAATCCCTGACACAACAGGTTGGAAAGTTCCAATATGAACAATTACTAGCTATCGGCATTATATGCTCTTGCATACATTCATTCTGGAGCAAATAACAGTTAAATAAATACAGTCACTTCATCCACCACCAAGTAATCCATGTTTAAAAGTTTTAGTAAGTCCAGGTATCCTTATGCTCTCCCAGCTGCAAAAATCTTGCAAATTAAGTGTGAATGACTTAATTTTGGTTTTGCTCAGTATCCTTGTGATCATGCAGATCATTCTCCAACAGCAGTCTAAAGCTTATTCAGAAAATCTTATGCTGACACAAATGACAGGTTTTTACAGGACCATCTGATTTTACCAAAATGTTTTAGATTGACTAACACCATCTGAGGAGCTTCACTGCAATGTCGAGCTAAATAACCGTAAAGCTTTTTCCTTTGCTCATCTGTCCAGGTTTTCCGTCATTAGAGTGGAAGTAGGAGGAGTATATGATGATGTTCATTGACGTATATGGGAGAAAATGAATTCATTTAATGTGGAGGAGAAAGAGACTTAAAGTAGATTAATGGCAGAGGAAAAGTATAAACTTCACAAAAGATTTGAAAAGTCTTGGAAATAGAAGTATCTACTCTTTTGGTTTTATTTTTTCTGTTTTCTTTTTGTTCTCCCCCCCCCCCCCTTTTTTTTTTAAGATATAATCTTTATAACTTCCTTGAATGACAGATATGAAATGTCAAAATCTGACACTTCATGAAAGGAGGATGGTGAAGGAAAACAAAGCAAGAGCAATAATAGAAAATAAAAGAAAGATGTGGATTTTCTTTCCTATCTGTTATCTGACAACTTCTCTTTTGCTGTCATGCTACATTTGTCTTCTAATAAAACAATCTACTTTAATTCACAAAAGCTGCTATTTTACAGTGTTAGGAAAAGGAGACTTTGCAGTTTTACATTCCTCAGTGAGACAGAGTACAACAGAGAGGGAGACAGGCAGTCATCTACTTCCTCTATAGAGACCGTTTCTCTCTCTCTTCCTCTCTCTCTCTCTCTCCCCCTTCTTTTCTGTAAAGTTTTTGACATCTAATCCACTTACTTTGCAGTTTGTCTTCTCAATGCCTTCATTTTCCTTCAGGAATGTTTAAAAGTGTGGGGTTGCGTATTCTCCTTTTATGGACTGCCTAAAGAATATCTGCCCTCTGCCTCTTGAGGATGGTTTTGTGTCAGACACCCACAATGAATAGCAAAAGTCTGTCTTTGACACGAATACATATACTGACCTTCAATTAAGCTGCAGGTTAAGACAATACTGGAAAATCGATAGCTCATTTTCTGTCTTTTGTGCTCAGATTTTGATGTTTACTAAGATAAAGGATGACAATGCTAAAGGCAGGAATCTTTGTGAAACATCCATTGATGTTGCCGCAGGCTCAAGGGCCAGGTATGGCCTAATCTTTGCAAAGCTTCCAAACACCAATATGTCAATAGATGTCAACTGTAGCTTTATATGACATCCACTGTCTCTGAATTTTCATCACGTAGCATTTTCTGTTCTCCTTCAGTCTTCTGACCCAGAGATCCCCAGGAAGGGTCATGACTAATCAAATCTCCGTTCATTGGGGGTTACAATTACTCTGAGGATGTAGCATGAAGGCTTAAACTCTTTGTATCTAATTTTCAGGTTTAAGCCCTAAGTTGTGGTTTCTGCTGGTGCCTACAAGTTTGGTTTTCCTTTTTTTTTTTTTTTTTTTTTTTTTTAATGTGTGAGGAGGGCGAGTTTTGTTTACCTGTGCAACATAAATCTACCTCGATAGCTGCTTCCTCGTCTCAGTTCTTCCAGAATCTATATGGACACCCAGAATGGAAAGGGGACATTGAACTCCACTTTTTGGCACATACCTATCTGGCAAGGTAACTACTACCTCCAAATCAAATTTGCCTAATTGTACACACAACATCAATGGACTGATTAACCTGTAAGGCCGAGGTTAATGGTCGAAGGCAGTCTTAATGGACTCTTTTCTTTTTCAGTTTGAAAAATTTTGAAATAACAAAACTGTACTTTTAATCCAAATATGTTTTTTTCCAAAGGAAAAATATGGAAATTTTTTACATTTACAAGAAATTCTATTTAAGTATTATAAGCATCTGTTAAAAATGCTTGTGACAGGGAAAAGAGAAGGACACGACCCTGATGTGAACACTTTCAGTCCTGGAGCTTCTCCCTGTGCCATGTCAGGAGAGCTCACGTGGTGAGGCTGTCTGCCAGGGAGAGACGCAGGGGGGCAGATCCAAGGAAGAAAAAGATGCAAATTGGAAGGACGGAATAGGAGGGGAGAAAGGCTAATTATGTGTCTCTCTCCAACTCCTTGTCCCCATCTACTCCTGTAGTGACAAACTGTTTGACCTTAACTGTAGCTGGAAGTTATTGTAATACACTGGATTTATCCTAAATGCATTCATGTGGGCAAATAGACTAAGCAAGCCAGATTTCAATCATAAGAAATCAAGTATTTGCAAAGTATCAAAATAAAAATACTCCCTGTCCTAAATATATTTAAATTTTGACCTGAAAGCTATTGTCGTCAGTTCTTATTAAACCTTCACAAATTGGTAAATCTTAACAAATTGTATTCAAATACAAAAATCAGATATAAAATTTGAACTTGCGACAACAGTTTAATATGTTACGCCATGTTGTATTGGAAACAGTGTTTGGCTTTGCCCTGATGTCTGTGTTAGGCCTGCAAATTAAACATTTGTTAGTATTCCACGGTGACCTGGATGGATGGAGTGGTGTTAACTAGGTCTGACTGGCAGCCTCCAGTCCTTGACTAAAGATCTGGTAATAGTGACGTGAGACCCTGAAGCAGAGAAGTGTAAAGGTCAGAAAACTTATAATGTCCCTTACAAGCTCCTTCAGGGAAGATTCCCAGGAGACTGTCTGCCTGTTAAGTAGGAGTACAGAGAGAAGAATAGTTGTGTGTGAAGGAAGTGAAATGTAGCCATGTTCGTGTATATGAATAAGAAATTTTCCGCTCATTTTGTGTTTTGTGCTGGGTCCCAGAGCACCTTTTATTTTCTTTCACATTTTTGCGGGTTAGCATCTCTCCTTTCTTCAGGTCTATTTTTTGTGAGCCCTGCACATCACATTCTAAAAAGAATAAAAGAGGGCACAATTCTCCCCAGGCGAGGTTTCTGCCTACCCAATAATCCTACTGACATGCTGCTTTCTGAGGCACTTGCTGTGCGTGAGTGCAAGATTTTACAGAGGCAGAGCGGCACAGGAGTGCTGGAGGCATTCTTCTAACGAGCTGTCCAGGTTACTTTCAGATTCTCTATTTCATATGCCTCCTTGATTCAGGAGAAGCCAAATACTGGGATCTCCCTACCACTTCTTTCCATGCAGATTTTAAAGAGAGAAGAGCCTACTTCTTTCCTGAACTTTTTCAGTCTTTCATTTTCAGTAGTAAAAGTAATAGCAGCGTGCCCTCGTACATCATGAGCGATCAGTGTTCACATGTTTAATATTTGGTATTATGATTCCATTCCCAACAATGCACCCAAGATCATTTCTTACGTGACTATTTTATTATATTTTTAAAAACTGCAAGTACACTCAGCTTTTCCATTGATCACAAAAAAGCAAGGAAGCAGAACTTAATATATTGTTTTCTTCTTATCGCTGCAGGATTTGTAGGAAAAGTAAAGCAGTAGCATTTTCAGATAGCAATATGAAGCCTGGCTAAAACTTTGTTTTGAGCCCTCTGACTCAAATTTTTAATTTTTACTTTGCATGTTTCCTGACAATGTCCACAGCTGATAGAATCCAAATATATTTCTAAGTAGAAATATAACCATGTATCTGGTTCCAATGTAGTTCAGCAACTGCAACTCAGAAAATAATAGTAAAGTCCTATATGGACAACTCTTGAGGCTCTATTCCTTTCTCAGCTCAATGTGATTTTATGAGAGGTTCTTCAAAATGTGATTACAGCATTATACAATGAGTTTGGTATGAAACTATCATTACTTCGCTTAGAAGATGATTGCATAGATTAATGCCTTAATTCGTCTTTTATATTGAAAGTAGATGAGCAACACAACTGGAATGTGTACTTGAAAATGGAGAAAAATGCGTATGAATTTGAATTTTCTTACCAAGAAGTTTAATGAACCAGAGAAGCAATGATTCACTCAGTAAATCCAATAAAGCTCTGTTTTCCATAGCTATCACCTGTTATTTCACTCTTCTGGAGGGGAAAAATGAATCTGGTTTTAAGGGGGCTGATATGGAAGGAGAGGAAGGATTAAGTGCGTGCGAAGCTGACATTGGAACTAACATTGGATTTATATTGTTCCTGTGCAAAAAATAAACAGCAAAAAACCCTGTTCAGTAGACTTCTACAAATATGATTCTCCATTAAAACTCTATCTACTAAAATTATTATTGAAGTTTGATAGACCTAAGTAGTTAATATGTTCACTATAAAATCTTAAGTCTCTTTTTCTGATTGTTATTTATGAGCAGATTTTTTTAAACAAATGTTAATAGTTTAAAAAAATCAAGTTTGTGAAATAATTTTGAACTCCAGAGATCATGAGTAGTTCAGTAGGTATTTACTGCTGGAGGTTGGGATTTTGTGGTAAATCAGATAAGTCCCACAGCAGTAAGCCCTTCTAGCACGAATACTTCTGTGTGTGGATTTTACTTTCCTTTTGCAAATACTGGTGCATAGTACTTTTAAATTAACTTTGCACACATGCGCATGCCAATAAGTTAGTCACTGAGATGTTAATGAAAATCAAACACCCCAAAGGATGTGAGCATGGCCTAGGAGAACTGATTTAATGAAATAAGCTGAGTATTCAGATATACTGTTTTCCTCAAGAAAATTGTTATACCATGGACAGAACCTTAATACCGATAATTTTTATAAGTACCTCCATAACTCTAAAGTGATGTCTTTGCCTAGGGGCCCTGATGCATTCAATCACAGCCAGCTTATGGAGAGATATTTATTTTTTTTTTTTGACAGATGGTGGAGAATGGCATTGTTTACACGAAGTAAAAATATCTTAGATGCTTAAAGCTTGAGTGAATGCAATTGCACTCACTTCTGTGTCATTCCAAAGCCTTTGGAGTCTACCAAATGCAGCTTTCTCTGTGGTTTATGTAGCAGTGGTACAATTGCACATCTACTGTCCAGCCCAGGCTCTGCACTGGATGAGGCCATGAGAATTTTTACTTGATTCTGATCATATCCACTTGGCAAAACTTACTTTGGCATAGTAACCACTTGTGACATCCTGTTACTTTGCATTTATCATGAGGAAGCAAACGGCTGCCTTAGCTAAATTTGTGATAATGTGTTCATGCGCTCACACCTTTATTCTAGCTGTGTTTTGCAATCTATGCATCTCATACCTCTTTCAACTGTGAGACCTCCCAGAGGTCTCACTGAAGTACTTTTCCCTAAGGATGAAAAGAACTCATCACTGAAAAATACATATTTTATTCCTGGATTCTTCCACTATTTCTTTATATGTAAGGCTTTTATAAAAAATAGTGGAGAATTAAATTTTTGAAACTTTTCCTTAAAAATGATGAGTTTTGTGATGGTGAAATCTCAGAGTTAGCTCTGTGAATGGGATTCAAAGTATCAATCCTTGACCAAGTCCATGATCTCAGACCCAATTTAGTTTTCAGAAATCAGTTTTAGTTGTCCAATAAAACATAAAGATTATGTGTTACTGACACAGTGATATAATTTGGCATCAGATCTGACAGATCTGAGCAACCTGACCTAGTTGAAGATGTCACTGCTTGTTGCAGGAGGGTTGGACTAGATAACTTTTAAAGGTTCCTTTCAGCATCATCAACTTTGTATTTAAGGTCCAGATTTTAAATTAGTTCCGCAATGAAAGTAACCATAAGAGCTCTAAGTTATGCTGGTATAATATTTCACTGGAGTCTACTTTGTCATCCAACATCTGGAAACTCCTTCCAAACCATTGCCATGTTTCCTGTATAGGGCTGAAAAGAATGGCAAAAATCAGGAAGTGTTTATTTATACCCATTTCCTGGATCATGTTCTATTTGTCCCAAGTGGTTGTGTGGGAATGTAAATCAGGACAAAAGTATGACC
This sequence comes from Charadrius vociferus, assembly GCF_000708025.1. Classification (NCBI taxonomy): domain Eukaryota; kingdom Metazoa; phylum Chordata; class Aves; order Charadriiformes; family Charadriidae; genus Charadrius; species Charadrius vociferus. The sequence continues at coordinate 4,249,318 of NW_009647735.1, read as the reverse complement.
CTTCTATGCTGAATTTGGCAATTATTTTTTAAGGCTTCTATGAGTTTTTAGATAGAAGCCATGTAGAGAGCTTCTGTTGTTCAGCCCACGTGCAACTGCTTTTTCACATTGCTCTGAAATAGTAGTTGCACCAATCAATAAAAATGGGGTTAAATGATATCGAAGGCATTGTGGATACAGTTTGTTCAAAAAACTTTCTAAGTGATACTCAAGATCATGTCCTTTCGTAGGAAAACTGTTCTTCAATGTTTGCCATGCAAACCCACGCTTAATATTTTCAGGAGTGACCAACCAATCTGTTCTGGCACAGAAGGTTTTATCTATGATTTTGATTCATGTGTTGCCATCTAAACTGAGACCAAATTAATGCTGATGTTCTCTGACCTCTTCAATTGCAATGCTAATTATATTCTACTCCCATTAGAATGCAACTGCCTTCCACAGCTGGAGCAATGGGGCTGTAAACAGCGTGGGGTAATCTGGGCAGGGCATGATGTGCCACCATCAAAATACACTTTAGCTATGGATTAGACAGGACCACACATGCTCTTACTGAATTCTCAAAAAAGACAAAAGATGACTTTAGTGGTTTTGTCAAAGAAGCTTCTAAATTCTAGATGGCAGTCTAATCTGGTATTGAGAACTGTTGATTTTGCATTTTGTTATTTGGTGTCTGATACATTCACGGTGTAATAAGGTCACACATGGTAAGAAATTGACCACCTTTTTAAACAGCAGTTGGGGTGTTACTGGGTGCCTTATGGTTTACAATTAATAATTGTTCATCCGTCTGGACTAGATGATCATTGTAGGTCTCCTCCAACTGAAATTATTCTGTTCTGTTCTGTTCTGTTAGAGTACTGTAGATGGCTGGCCTGAATCATGAAAACACATTCTTGCCACAATTACATCTCTAAAAAAGAATAAAAAATCAGTGACTGCAAATGTGGTATTTACAATTTAGCACGCGAAGTGAGAAGTTGGTATTGACGAAGATGTATTTCAGAATAAATGACAAATGTGTAAATCATCTTTGAACAAGCACTGATGGCTCTCATTTCATTTCATACTAAGTTATCCATTTAGATTTGATGGTTTTGCTCTGAGGCATGTTAGCCAATATGGTAATTGTTGATATACTTTTTTTAAACTACAGGCATTTGCTTCTGAGAATCCCACCAAAGTAGGTTATGAATTCAATTCAGAATGTCTGGGCTTTGTGATTTTTTTTCTATTAATGTCCATTATTGAGGTGCCAATAAGGCATGAAATATGACAGTGGCTCATATGTGTTCATGGCCAGAAATAGTTTTACTGCTGAGCCATTAAAAGATATAATCCAAAGAGATAGATGAAGTAAGTACAATCTGTTTATCAAACAAAGTCCAGACATGGAGGGAGAAACAGTTCTGATTATTGAAAGACCTTGTTTGAAGAGAGACTAAAAAGAATGGGCCATAACAAATACAAGACAAATACCATAGCAATGTGAAGTAAACCGCATAGATGACCTGATCTTGTCTGAAGTTTACACTGAGTATATGTTTATGAATTAGTAGACTTTATTCTTTATGAATTAGTAGACTTTATTCTTTCATTCCTGTTTATGTGGTTGAAACTATCCTCAATTCTCTTAGAAGAGCTAAGCATTAGAGATCCACATGCTAAAAGGTACAAAGGAACAAAGCTACTGCTAGAAATGAAGTATTCATCAGCTGTCCTGTAAGATGTTTTTGTATATTTTCTGTAATATCTGGATAGCAAATTTAGACTGTTTCTGTGAGATGAAATAGTAATTTTCCTTTGACTGTGCTGTAGAAAAATAAGTGTCATAATCCCATACAGCAGGCAGAAAAGTATTGAAGCAATTGTGACCACTAATCTGCTTACAGAGCCTGAAATTTGGTAGAAGGACAGTTAAATGTAGTGCAGAAAGCCTTTCATGCCTGTAAGACGATGCAGGTATCATGGTATGAATTCTCATTGCATGCTGCATTTATCAGGTGTTTTCCATTGTTTTAGCTGTAATAAGGTGACCTCAATTTCCTAGATTTAAGATTTCAGTAGTCCATTTTACTGAATTCTGATGATCACAGCAAACACTATTTGCATACTGGGTCCTACTGACTTGCAGGCATGTGGCTGGCTTGCCCAGAACACAGAAACATAGAAGTTCCATGCAAAAAAAAATTGAGTCTGAATTACATTCTTCTGTATAAAAGACATAAGGACACTCCATACTGAGTTAAAGGTAAATGAGATTATTAGAATTATGTTCTTTATAAATAGCTGTAAAGAGACTGCCTCTATCTATCAAATGTAACATTTCAATGCAGTTACAGTTCACAGCTAGTTACCAAATTCCCTTATGCAAAATACAAATTAATAAATGGCCCTAAATATCACACTGCACACCTCAGCAGGATTGTTCATATGTCCTTTAAGTATATTTTATTTGGAGTTAAAAAGACCATCCGTTGAAATTTCAGCCATCACAGTCCGTAAGTTTAGTGTAATACTGTAGGAGCTTTCCTGTATTTTTAGTTACTGTTACTGATGATAACTTTGTTGTGTATTGCAAATTCTTTCTAAATTTTATAGGTCTATAAGGAGGAGAAATAGTAAAACTGATAATAAGAAACTTCTTGTCCCTGTCAGAAACATCAATATGACTTTACTGTTATGGTGACCTGGAAAACAGGGGTCATCATGTTGATAAATTTTCTGCGGGTGAGTTGAGGGGGTCCTTGTACAGAGGCAGATATTTTCTGGTATTGCTGCTAATTGTTGCAGTATGTGTCCTTTAATGGCCCTTGCATTATGCTTTGTTGCTTCACCGTGGTATATCTAAGAGCAGGGTCGGACACCATATTCCAGAACTGTTGCTTATAATGTACTTCAAATTCAGATGTTTTGGTATTTGTGTTCTCTTTGTGCATATAGGTGCTTAGTATATGTATGGAGTGAAATGATTTAAAATTCATTAGCAAGTGTACTTCCAATAATGTCGAATACTTCATTCAATATTCGCAGAAAATCACTTAGAAATTTCTAAACAAGGAGAAAAAGATTCGTACACAGTCCTTTCTTCAGCACAATTTTTGCCAGATGGAAAGTGTATCTGGTTAATTCCTCACCTGTTAGAAACACTTCTGACAGCTAGAGAAGTGTCTTCAAAACTATACTTGTTGCTCTACAACAAATTGTTCATTTTTTCTTTATTAAACCAATTTTGTTTGTTTGTTTGTTTATCCTTTTATTGAGCTATCCTCATATACTATTAGATATCTTAGTGTTTGGATGTTGGGTTACTTTTCTAATTTCTTTGGATAAATTCACATTCCCGATCCATGAACTGCATCTTTTGAGAAATATAAGTGTATTCTACCAGGCTCATTTATGTAGTAGTTTAGTGGTTGTCCTTCTAGCCTTTGATTTTCTTGTTGCCCTGGAACACAGATGGTGTACTTTCTGAGGACAGCCACACCATATTGAGCTTATCCTCACCATTGTAGCTTCCTTTCTGCAGTCTTCCTGAAAAGAGGAATAAAATATTTATTAATAAATTCAGCCTGCAAGGTAGGGCCTATTAATTGGTTAACGACAGCAGAACATTTCTTCTATCTGGATATATTGGGCGTGTACATATGCATCTTATTTTTTAACTATATGAGTAATGAATTAATTTTCTACCACTTTGAATAAGAAAACAAAAAATCAAAATAAAAACCATCTTTACAAAAATAGTGGAAAGCGGTTATCAAGATGTAAGATGTACATAAAAAACAAGATGATGATTAAATTTTCTAATTTTTTCATCTCCAGAAAACGTTGTACTTTAGGGAAAAAATATAGCATAATTGCTGGGGTTTATGTCACTACTGTATGTTGCCTTACCCTGTTTTCCTTAAATATACAATAATGATTTTGTGTGTGTGTTTGGAAATCAGTGGTGTGCTTCCAGAAGACAAAGCTGTCACTAGAGATACCTTAGCCACTGATATTAAGTATCTATCACATATTTATCCCAAAACTGCATATAGTAGGAAACATATAGCCATGATATTTGGATAATTAAAAAACTTCCTACAACTAAAATAGCAAATTTTTTTTGTATTCTCAGCAGAGGTAAATCACTGTTAATTATAAATAATATTTGTTTCATCTACGATAAGCTACTTTCAAGCTGACTATCGTTATCTTTTTCAAAAAAGGAATTTTACCACGTCTTTAAAAATTATCATATTTTAAACAATTATTTCTCTAGAACTGCCTGCTTAGACATGATTCTTGTCACCAGGATAACCTTTAAGCCACTGATTCCCAAATTAATTGGATTATAGCCCATTATCTACCATCAACACTTCTCAGACCATCATGGATCTTTATCATAAAACTTTTAATTGAAAATGTTGCAACAGGGATAAGATTTGGAGGCCACTTGTGGAATACATGGTAAGGTATTGAAAGCATAATTTGGTAACTACAGCCCTAAACTAAGAATCTTACAAATGAGAAGCTATTTGGCTAACAATGGGTTTACTTGTAGCTTTGGGGCATTTCTGAAGTGATATGCTAAACTGACTCTCTAAAGCAATTAAATTCACTTCTACAAAAAATTAAGACTCGCTCTCCAGCTGTCACAGCATAACCAGAAGGAAATTACTATCATGGGAAAACTAAACTCTTACCTCTCCTGGGATTTTCTTCAATTATATGTTGGCATGTCACAGGAAAGACCCATCAAAATTTATGAAGTTTTATTCAAATTTATCTTGTTTTTTAATAACGCTTCAAAAAAATTACAATTTATTTGTGGAATTGGATTCCAAGCCCCACTGTAAATCATGTACCTCATCTGTTTTTTGTACATCTGTGAATTTGTCGAGTTGCAGTGTGACAGACAACATTTGGTTGAGTTCTTAGTTCTAAATTTGCATCTTATTTCCTTTATAAATGAGTGATCAGGCAAGGTGACACTGTCTGGAGAGAAGGGAGACAGTGCCTTTCCTAGGCAAACACTGAGCTTTGTCTGGGGACATTATGCCAGGCAGAAGAGAGAGACAGGGTCATAACAGCAAGCTGGGCACTCACAAAGGATCTGTAGACTAAGCAGTGGAGGGAACAGATTTCCAGGCCTCGACAACCTTCTGAATAACCTTCCTTGATCAGCAGGATTATTAAGATTTTCCTGCTATTCAGAAAGGTGCAGAATAGACTGAAACCCACCTGGAAGCAGGAATATATCTGGGCACTTGTTTTTAATTTGCTTTTCTATTTCTACCTGGGCTTACTTAGCTATTTTGAATTTTCTCTATTAAAAAAAATATTCTTATTTAGTTTCTGATAAAACCTAAGATTTTAATGTCTTTTAGCCTCTTAAAGAAGAACAACATGAAGACGAAACTACTCTAGAGAACTGAGTAATTTAGTTAAGTTGCTGCCAGTTTTTTCCTCCTGAGTAAATATCTATTGATAAAATTGCTCAAAAAGTGAGAAAAACAAATTCAAAATAGATTTAATAGTTTGTGATATAATATTTTATGAAGTGATTAATATAGAAACATGTGTAGAACTGAAATTTTTCAGTTATGTCTATTTTTACAACACATTCAGGGTTTTGGTTGGTTTGTTGATTTTATTTGTTTAAACGGTGGTAGCCTTCACACTAGTTCACTGAAAATTGTGGTGGTTCTTTTATTTTGATTCTGTTTGACTGGAGCAATAGAAATAATCAGGTTTCAAAATTCCCAGTCAGTGATATTTATGCAGAAGCAGTGCTGAAATTTTTGTGTGTGGAACATAATTGATCTACACTATCATTTTCATTTCATCTAAAATTGGGTTCAAAAGCTCTAATTTAATAATTTTTCAGTTTAGGTACCTGTAGTTTGATTGGTGGTTCTGGTTCTCATTTTGCTAAATTTTTCCTTCAATCATTTCCCCTTGCCACCATGGTACTGTCGTTCAAGACCAGGATTTTTGTAATAGAATCATAGCCTTCTGCAAACATACTAGACAGAGGTATATGTAAGTGTACATCTCAACAGTGAGCTGCTTTTGTATTAGACAATAGAAAAAAATTTGTCAGGTGAGTGTTCGCTCACCCGCGTTCAGCAAAGGGCATATAATTCCTAGAGATGAAGAAAGATAGGCTGTTAGCTTGACCGTGCTTTTTTCTTTGGAAAACTCTCTTGAATTGCCATTGGTTAAGACAAAGATGCTCATTCACTACATCAGAATTCTTTAATACACCTGGTTTGCTTGCTCTAATCTGTTTTGCTGTGTTATGTTTGTAGCTAAACCTGGGTGTGAAGAATGAGGAGCTCATGAAGCTCATTATGCTTCATTTGATTTGAAAATTAAATTTTGCAATTTGAGAGTTGTAAATACATTTGAGCAGCGTTTCTTCCTGTAATGGAAAACGACATGTTCCTACAGTGTTGTTAGGAAATAAATTTGTATCATGAATCTTTAATAAGTCATTCAATATGTTGTGCCCTTGGGCTATTGATATACGAGAATCGTACCCATATTCTAGAAAAAATGTGCAATTTCGAAATATTTTCTTCTTTTCAAGACATGTAACAATTTGAATCTTATTAAGTTTGCTTGTAATAAGCCACAGCTATTTCAGCCTTTTCTTCTTACAATAAAGCTTCTCAAAGACAGATAGCTTTCTGTCATATCTGTTTCCCACCACTAAAACTGCACATTTGTTTCAGCAGTACTGAAAAGGGAGCACCATTCCATTAAGTTTCACATTTTCCAGTATATATTGCATATATTTTCGGTATCCTTTAGGGTCTTTGGTTGAGTTAGTTATTATTGAATCAGTCTTCCAAGAGACTAGACACTGGATAGTCTCTTGCCCATGGACCTTCAAGCTATACATGAAGTATTTATTAGACGAAAGCTGAAAAGAGAAGACCAGATTGTTTTTACAGAGGTCTAATGTAGAACTTAATGTTACCTGTGGACAACAATGTAAGTTGTATGTAACAATACAGTGTACTCTTGCAGCGACTCTTTAAAAGATGCCTTTTTCTTTGAAAAAAAGCTGTATTTTGTGTGTGTTCACATGCATTCACATTCAAGTGTGTTATTTAGTAAGTGGAATTAGTAGATTTAAGAAAGTCTAAGTGAAGTACTAATTTTTTCAATACCTTGTATATCAAATGAGAGATGCTGTTTTTTCCAGACGTTTTTAGAATGCTTAGACTTTGAAATTAGATCATTAAATTTTAGAAACTCTCTACCTGGAGTTAGAAGAAGAAAGTATGTCCTATTTGAATAGCCTCTGGCTAAGTTTTCAGAAACCTAGATTCTTTTTGTCCACTTCAGGAAGTTATTTCACCAGCCTGTTTGTTGGTTTTTGTTTTTTTTTTTTTAATTTGAAAAATAGGGATAGCAGCAATATTCTTCTTTGGCCTTTTGTGAGATTAAAATTCTTCTGGTAGAAGGTACTCTTAAAATAACTTCAGTATTTTTATTTATTCCATGGACACTGTTCTTTTCAGAATACTCTATCAAAAAAAACCCAGGAAAGCACTCTCAGCAAAAGGAACAAAGGTATGACAAGCGGAAAGATAGGTTTCGGTTGATTCTAAATCTTGCAATAATTATATGTTCTGAAATTCACTGAAGAAGGTGGGGGTGATCAGCAGAATTTCCTAGTTGTGCCGGATCATATTTTGTCTCATCTTTTTTTTTTTCCCCTTTCTTTTTGTACTCAGACTGCCGTTATTGAACTCCTCAAGCAGTTGCTCATATTGAGTATATGGTCCTAGGGCCACTCTGAATATTTCTGAACTCGGAGATAACAAACATTATTGTTACCTCTATAGAACAAGAAATCTCACACTTTTAACATACATTGACCATAGTTACTTTTCTTAATACATGCATTCAGACAGCAACTTTTGACCATCAAGGAATCCAGGATCAGTTTAGAATGAAATTTTATAAGTAAAGTAAGAAAAAAATCATTTCAGGTAAAGGAGAACTTCCTTTGAAAGTAATTGATTGGAGTGTCTTTGCAGATCTTCAAGCGGAGCAGTAAGAATATTACCTAGTTAGAACCTTCCCTTAGCTCAGAAGCAAAAAAAACATTAGCCATAACTTTTCTTCTCTCTACTTTACACATTTTAACTTTAGCCTTATGTTTGACTTCAGTTCATGCTGAATAACTTCCATTCTGTTGTAGGATCCTATCACTGACTTAACGCTTGCTTATCTTGATCCTCAAAATTTTTTTTCTAAAGCCCAATACAAAAGCAGCAGAAGACAAAGCTAAATTGCTGTAATTATCATTATTATGATTAATACTTGCAGTCTGAAAAGCTGTGCTGTAGGAAAGACCGGACCAACTCTTTACCTGAATAATGAATGAAAGAGCTCAAGTTAAGAGTACGCTTACTCGCTATTGTGTGACTGACAGATAAATTATCTTTGAATGGCAATAAATTCATACAGTCAATATAATACAATTCAATATATTTCTGAGTAAAGATGATCCAAAATAATATGAAAGGGGAACTTTCAATAGTCAATTGTGCTGTATGGGACAAATTATCATAAGGAAGTTAGTTTTTCAAATTTTTTCTTTGGGCTCTTGCTTCTCCCCTCCCTACGTAAGGAATACTAAGATTTCTTTGATCACTTCTATGAAGTAAAAGTTATTTATAACTGTTGCAATGCTTTCTTGAGTTAAAAAAGAAAAAAAAAGCCTACTTGGGAGAAAAATCTTCACTTTTCTTATCAGTACTATACTAATTTCCAGTGTACAAAATGTAATGTACCAGGCTTGAGAGAATTTAAACAGAACTATCTTGTTGGCTATACTCTTGTTGTTCCTGGTAGAAGTTTATCTAACATATTCCTTAAGATTTCCACTGATGGAGACCTTATGGTGTCTGGTTATAGAAAACTCTCTGGTTTTCTATAGTCTAGGGCTTCATCGTTACTGCAAGAAGGTTTTTCCCTTCCCTTCCAGGTCTAATGCTAGTTTTTCTCACTGCAGTTTACACCTACAAACGTGAAAACCAGATGATTTCCTTCCTTTTTTCAAGGGTCTCTTAAATTCATAAAGAACTAGTCTTTCCTTTCAGCTAAATAGTACCTAACTCTTTGTCTTCTCTAGTACGTGTTTCTCTTGACCTCTCATCCATCTCGTTGCTCTCCTCCATGTATCTCTTGGAACACAATGTCTGAAACTCCTATTGCAACTGAAATTCTATCCGTGCTGTGTAAATAGGGATCACTTCATATATCTTGCAAGTATTAACTGCTGTTTGTAGAGCCCGGTATGATATTTGCCTTCAACAGTGTCATGACATTGACTCATACTTTGGTCGCAATCTAAAGCAGTGCCCAGATTTTGTTCTGAAGAACTTCTGTCTAATCTTTGATTCTTTATTGTGTATTTGCAAAACTGATTAGCCCTACTTCAGTAGCTCCTTTGTACATTGAAATTTGCTTTTAGAAATGTGCGTGTAGGTGCATGTAAGATTACAAAAGGATGTAAGTGTGATTGATGCATATTAGTCAGTAGTGGCTCTTGATTAAGACTCGGCACAATGCTAATAAAAAATGTGGGGAGTTGTCCAGTTTCAGTGTCTTGACCTTAGTCCAGCAAAATGTTTAAAATGCTGTTAGAGAAGTAAGACTCTGAAGTTGCATTGTCAGGCTGAATTAAGTCATTAAGGATAGGAGCAGACCCAAGGCTCCTGCACAAGAGACTGACTTTTAAAAGTCTCAAACTCCATGCAAGAGATTGCTGGGTTTTGGAGTTTTTTATGGTTGGGGTTGGGTTTTTTTGGTTTGTGGTGGTGTTTTTTTGTTTGGGGCTTGGTTTTGGTTTGTTTTTTTTTTTAACACAGCATGGGAGGAAAATATTGGTTAAGTTTGTATTTAATTGTGCAGGTTAAGTTTACAGAAAGAATTTTTATTCCGTTTGTGCAAGCTAGGTTTCAAGTTAGCAATTGACTATTGCAATCAGGGAATATGCATAAGGTATAAACTGCAAAGAGAGAACTTTTGTATAAGGAAGATGGGCTTGAGTCATTTAAATGGCTGTGCCTGGGCATTTCAGCTTCTGACTTGTACATGGGAGTTCTGTTTGTCTTACGCTAACAAGCTGAAGTCTTCAACTGGGAGTGAATGTTTATATTGAGTCACATTAACTTATGCAGCTATTCTCTATGTAAATTGGGGCAAGTTGCTATGGTAACCTGCTGCATAAAACAGCTATCCTTACAAGCTGAACAGGCCTGTCTAATGTCGAACCCCATGGTGTTTGGGATCTGCTTTGATCCTGAGGAACCAGTGTCAGATGCGTGGTGAAGAGGACACTACCGCTCAACCGTCCTGTTCTGTGTGTAATCAGTGAGCATTTTTTCTTTGTGCTATGGAACCCACAACCTGCTCTTCCTCTACATGAAAAACTCCGGCCACATATTTATTACTAATGATTTGTTTCTCTTACATTGAAAATAAGGCAAATGATAATTTTTGATAATTAACTATGACCATCAGTATTTTGTAATGAGAGAAATCTTCATAGTTTCTTTTCTAGTGAGGAATTATTTTGTGATTACATTGATTTCTCCATTATAGTCCTTTTGGTTTTGTTCAGAAGCTAGCCTACCAGTCTTTTTTTTTGTTTTGTTTTGTTTTTTTATTTTTGGATTTGCCTTAGTCTTTCACTGCAATACCAGAAGTCAGTTTTATTAAATGTCACCAGAAAATAATTTTTTGATACATTTAAGGTGGAGTGAGCAGACTTCCTTAGTAGTTGAGTATTATACAAAAGGCTCTGGAATGTTTACAAACACAGCAATGCTGTTAAAGCACAAATGCTACATCATTCACATCTTGCTCTTTAAGAGGAGCAGTGTTTATAGAAAGGCTTAACTCTCAGAGCTAGAATAGTACAAAATATAAAATAAAGCAAGCAACCAAGCCACCTGATGAATTGGTACAGGGATTACCTTCATGATACTCATTTTTCTTTCCAGTCTGTATGCTTACAGCCTTTACTGCAGAGACAGAGCGTTCTTGTGTTTTTCATTGAATTTCCAGTACAACCTGGTGGTTGTTTCATTTTCAACCAAACTGCAAAGATTACTTGTTAACTCATATATAGACAAACCTGCCCTCATTTGCAGAGTCCTCTCAACAATCGTGTGTCTTTTCTGAAGTGTAGACATCCCTTTAAAGTCTCACTGGCCAGCACCTCAGTAGGCTTGAAGTGATTTCAACGATCCCTTTAATCTTATTGGGAATACAGTTTTAGAAAGGCCTTCCTCTCAAGCCGGTTCTTTAAATTTATCAAGCTTCATTTTAAAATGAATGTATTCTTTGCTTTGTTGTGTTTTCCTCCTCTCCCCCTTCCCTTACCCCATGAGAAGGCTGCTTCAGAATCTTACCCTTCTGGGAGTTACAAACCAGTTTCTTGTTTGTAGTTGGAATTTCTTCTTTGCTTTAATGCTGATGTGACAACACTATCAGGAGCTTTTAACAGCTTCCACCCCCCAGCGTTTGCTGTGCCCAATATATTTGTAAATAACAATTGCTCAGTCAATAAATAAATGTTATTGTGTATTTAAACTGATGCTTAAAGTAATTCTGGAACCCAGAATGCCAACAAATTTAAGCTTGATTCCCCAGCAACAATTTAGCTTGAGTCCTGCAGCTCTGGTGAAAGAAAGAATGTGCTTGGAGACTTATGTGCAGGCCCATTCCCTTAAGACAGTAGGAGCTAAATTGCTTATTAGAAGTCCTCAACATAACACCACCATTTGTTTTTCCTTCCAATCCTACTTCTTCATCCCAGGTCTATTGTCTGCGTTTAGAAACAAGCCAAGACTCCAAACAGAGTCAAGGCAGAGGACTAAAATACATAATATGATAAACCTCACAAGAAGATGCCTGTGAAGAACGGTGACTCCTATGATTCTAACAAGACATAGGTGACCATCAGGGTTGCCTGTAGATCTCAGTTTAGATACATTATTACATTTTTCTTCTTATGTGTGTATAATTATTATTCAAAAACAAAGCTGTCTCACTGGACAAAAGTTGGCAACCTGATATATGTTATAATGTATTTTGAATACAGAAGTTTTGAGAGAACACTCAAAGCACATGATCGAAAGTTACTATTTTTCTGCTGAACTGATGCAAACAAGTGTTTAAAAAGAATTCGGTCATTTAATTCATAGTAACATGCTGAACCCTAAAATTAATATAACTTTTAGTTTGTAAATGTCTTCGGTGACTTGAAGACCATGACCTATTAGACACGTTTCGGGTCTTAAAAGAATCTCTGAAAAATATTTCAGACTATACAGTTCAGTGTAACCTTCAGTAGAAGGTGACTGTTGCTTTAGTTGCCATTGCATGTACTGTTTTTCTAATTTCTGGAAGAGATTGGAATATTAGAATTTGCAGCATCAAGCTGAACATGGTTAAAGGCCATGAGTGACAAATGCCTCGGGAAACATTAAAAGAGAGCTATCTTTTTGACAAGGATACTTGAAAGAAAACAGCTTTGAAAAGAAAAATAGATAAACTTTAGAACATTCACTTTTTTTTCACCAGAAATGCAGAAATATTTAATACAGAAAAATTCTCATCTAGTAAAAGAAACAAAAAATAATATCTAATTGTTCCAGGACATTGTGTTAGTAATTAGTTTTATTTCACTGTACATAACAGTTCATTTATACACCATCATGTGGCTTTTTCTTTACAGTTAATACATTTTATATTCAAAGATGTATTTCTTGTTTAGCAAGGCAAGATCTTAGAGATTCATCTAAAACAAGCAAAACTTTGTCAAATTTTTCAGTCCCTAAATTAAAAACTAGCCTGATTTCCCTTTATTTTTTCAATGAGGTGTAATCTTCTATAGTCAAAGCAAGTTAGCATCTCTTAGGATCTGCAATTTAAATGATAACTGAGAATATGAGGTTTCAGGGATCATAGTTGTATAGGTAGATATTGGTATAGAGATATAGATAACTGTAGCTATACAGTTACGTAATGAGGTAAAAGTTTGGAGTTCAAATACATTTTAAAATACCTGGGCCTTGGAAAATTATTTTTTTTCCAGAATGATTTGTGTATAATGCAAGGCACACAGAGGTATGTGCGAGTTTGTTGGTTTGCTACTGATTAATTATTTTCCTTTGAAAAGAGCTTGCCTTAAGTCTCAACTTAAGGAAAACAGAGAAGACCTGGTTTGGCAGTGGGGCATTGCAATAGCTTGGAAACCTGGTCAAAGAATTTTCTGTATGTTTTATTTTCTAACTGTTCTTCATCTTTATATTTTAGTAGTGAATGACAATACTCTTTAATTGGATACATTCAGGGGGCAAAAATGAAAATTAAGACCTATTTTTATCCCCTTTCCGTTAAAGTTCAGTAACTAGTTTGCTTTTGGAAAAATCTTTTTATCACTTCAATTTTGAAAGAAAATACTTGCATGACAGAAAGGGACTGCTAGGTCTGATCCCTATAGTTATTAGTATTATTAACACTTGCAGTATTAGCACTTATTAGTATTAACACTATCATAGTATTAGTATTAACACTTTACTCAGTAAGATGTGTAACACTGTCGACATTAAAAGCAAAAGGATGCCTCCGTTAACTCAGGAATCCAGTCTTCCTCTGCAGACAAGAAGTTGTTTAGAAGGAATATTTCTATAGAGCCTCATAAATACTGAACTTTTATTTTTTCAGCTCTAGGAACAACAATAGTTTTCTGAACTGCTGCATTCTGTAAGCAAGAATATTTTTCAATTAAACCCAAATTGTGTTAGACACAGATCTTCCAGCTTTAGGTAGGCATCCTTCATACTATGATAGTTACAACTTAATTGTTCTCTTGGCACAGTGGGGGAGAAACAGGAGAGGCCAGCGTTTCACCCTTATGGGATTGTCTTCATCAAGGACAGCAGACAGAAGGAAGCACACTGATATATTTGCATTAAAAATACATTTAACAAACTGTAGGAAAGAAGCAGGTAAAGAATATTTGAATACCTTCCCAACCTGGTATTCATTATTTCCAACTTAAATCTCCAGCATCTGATTAAATAGCACCACTGATTCCATTAAATACGTGTGTGGAATGAACACACATTTTTAACATTGGGTTCCAGAAGTAATTTTAATTAGAAAGAAGGCAAACTTTTGTATAGCATATAAAATTTTATTTTTCATTCTTTTGTTCTGAGTTTTAATTGGATATGGTTTCTGTGAAAGTTACTGGCTGACATAATATGTGTACTTTTGTACAAGGAAAATGTATCTTCCCACCAGTAAAGATAACCTAAAAAAGCACAAGGCTTATTTTAACTTTTGAACATACTTCATGGGAAAGATCCTGTTAGGGATCTGTTTTCGGCTTTTTAAAAACTATTGTTTATGATGTTATTAATAACCTATCTTTATTATTGTTTTTCACAATAGTAGAAAATAGCACTTAAATGCTATTTGTTTACATCAAACGCCAATTCACTCAAAGTTGACATTTTCTTATTTGCTACTTGTATGTCTGAATTTGTTTTATTAATAACAAAATAAGCATCTGAGACTTTTTTCTTACTGAAAAATGTATATAATATATATAAAAAGCTGTGTATAACAAACTTTACCCAAAACTTGAACAGTGCAGCTTAAGGGGCTAGATTGTACAAAAATGGGAGCATGCTTTTGTCAGCCTGATTTCCCCACTGGAATTTGCAGTTAAGCATTGAAGTGAGTATAAGGAGTGAAGCAGGGAGGCGTAAGAGTGTTCAGGGAGGAAAACTAAAAGAGAAAAAACAAAATAGATATAGGAGGTAAATGCTAAAATGTGTATTCTTTCCTTCTGTCTATGCTTAATTATATTAACAGTAAGGTTTTAGCTGTAATCTTTTCATTTTCTCTCTCTCAAAAAAAAAAAAGACTTTATTTTGTACTCTGCTACATTAGTTTTATATGAGGGTGACTTTAATACAGCTTTTGAAATCAGAAACCTCAATTCAATATGGATATCACAAAGCACAGTCTGCATCCACTTTGCTTGAAATCCTGACCCAGTGAAATCGATGGCAAAATTCCCGTTGACTTCAAAGGGGGTTGGATTTCACACCCAATCTCCTCTTTCTTTTTTCTTCAGCCTCTCTGCTTTTGCTAAATGGGATCTTTTTTCCCAGATGGACCTCCAAATGCCACGCACAGTGATCATTTCAACTTTCTTTTATAAAATGGTGAGAGTCTTTAAGAAAAATTCTGTCTTTTCTTCTTTGGTTTCTTTTTAATACAGTACTGACTTCCTCCATAGTAAGGCCAGAGTGCCATCCCCTGATTTGTTGTCTTAACAGTATTTCATCTCTTTTTTTACTCACAATTTAACAAGGCATGGTTTTCAGAAGTTTACATTTTAAATATCATTTGGCTGTATATCAAGAGAGCACAAGTTTTAGATAAGAACTGTGTTTCACAATGAGTGTTTATATCCACATATAGTCAGTTACACAAACAGCTAAACTGCAATGTATTTTATAACAAATTTCCACCTTAGTCATAAACTCAATTCTGCTATGTTTTAATCACAAGTCATGTTACCTTCTTTATACTTCTTGAGAAATTAAAAAAAATCTTTATGCTTATATACTTTAAAACACTTGACCACTAGTGTTATTTTTGGCATTCCATTTAGAAGCTGGATTCTTGATTCTTTCCTAACCTGATCCCTGGCTGCTCAGACAACTGCTCTGTATTCCTCCCAGGCTACCTGCCCATGCTCGCACCCTCTGTAGGTTTCCTTTTTGTGTTTGAGATTGTCCAGGAGCTCCTTCTTCATCCATGCAGGCCTCCTGGCATTTTTGCCTGACTTCTTTGTTAGGATGCATTGTTCCTGAGCTTGCAGGAGGTGATCCTTGAATATTAACCAGCTTTCGTGGCCTCTTTTCCTTCCAGGGCTTTATCCCATGGTACTCTACCAAGGAGATCCCTGAAGAGGCCAAAGTCTTGCTGCGTGCTCGCCTTGCTGCCCTAAGGGTCTTGAATTCCACCAATTCATGGTCACTGGAGCCGAGGCTGCCCTTGAGCTTCATGTCTCTAACTCTCTTGTTTATTCCCCATGCTATGTGCGTTTGCATAGAGTCATAGAATCATAGAATTGCTGAGGTTGGAAGGGACCTCTAAGATCATCAAGTCCAACCATTAACCTACCCTGACAAAACCACTTCTAAACCATGTCCCTAAGTACCACATCTACCCTTTTTTTAAACACCTCCAGGGATGGCGAATCCACCCCCTCCCTGGGCAGCCTATTCCAATGTTTGATAACCCTTTCAGTGAAAAATTTTTCCTAATAACTAATCTAAACCTCATCTGACATAACTTGAACCCATTTCCTCTTGTCCTGTCACTTGTCACCAGGGAGAAGAGGTCAGCCCCCACCTCTCTACAACCTCCTTTCAGGTAGTTGTAGAGAGTGATAAGGTCTCCCCTCAGCCTCCTCTTCTCCAGGCTAAACAACCCCAGTTCCCTCAGTCGTTCCTCATAAGACTTGTCCTCCAGACCCCTCACCAGCTTTGTAGCCTTTCTCTGGACACACTCCAACACCTTCTTGTAGCGAGGGGCCCAAAACTGAACACAGTACTCGAGGTGGGGCCTC
>NW_009647735.1:4226726-4232297 GCF_000708025.1 Charadrius vociferus | reverse complement strand
GGACACCAACTGGATTTAACTCCATTTACCACCACTCTCTGGGCACAGCCATTCAGCCAGTTTTTTACCCATTGAAGAGTACCCCTGTCCAGGCCATGAGCAGCCAGTTTCTCCAGGAGAATGCTGCGGGAAACGGTGTCAAAAGCCTTGCAAAAATCCGAGTAGATAACAGCCACAGCTTTTCCCTCATCTTCTAAGTGGGTCACCTTACCATAGAAGGAGATCAGGTTGGTCAGGCATGACCTGCCTTTCACAAACCCATGCTGACTGGGCCTGATCACCCTGTTCTCCTGGATGTGCTGTGTAATGGCACTGAGGATGATCTGTTCCGTGACCTTCCCAGGTACCGAGGTCAGACTGACAGGCCTGTAGTTCCCCAGATCCTCCTTCTGGCCCTTCTTGTGGATGGGGGTCACATTTGCCAACCTCCAGTCAGCTGGGACCTCGCCGGTTAGCCAGGACTGCTCATAAATGATGGCAAGTGGCCTGGTTAGCACTTCAGTACCCTTGGGTGGATCCCATCTGGCCCCATAGATTTGTGTACCTTTGTGAGTCATTAAAGTTGGGCCCTGGATGAAGCTGACTTGCTGGCTGGAGTGGCTGGAATTCCTTTGTGCTGCACTCCAGGTACTCTCCTGCTGACCTGTGCCCCTTCTCCAGGCTCTGGGCATTTGTTGCTGGCACTGGCATCAAACTGGTAGGAGCGGGATGGATTCAGGTTTCACTTCCCCAGCAGCTTTAGCTTAAAGCCCTCTTCACAAGCTTGGCAAGCCTCTGACTGAAGATGCTCTTCCCCATCTCTGGCAGATGGACCCCGTCAAGCCCCAGTAGACCTGGTTTCTCAAAGTGAGTCCCATGGTCTTAGTAGTTGAACCCCTGGCTGTGGTACCAGTCCTGTAGCCATTTGTTGATTTGCCAGATTCAATTAGCCCTTTCAACCCCCTTACCTTATACTGGGAGGATTGATGCTGTGATACCTGTGCTCCAGATTCCCTTACCACTGCTCCCAGGGCTCTGTAATCCTTGATACTCCTCAGACTGCTGCTCAGACTGCTCCTGGTGGTATCACTGGTGCCCACGTGAAACAACAGCAGTGGATAATAGTCAATGGGCTGTACAAGGCTTGGTAGTCTCCCAGTGACATCCCTGATACAAAACCCAGATAAGCAGCACACCCCCCTAGAGAGTGTGTCAAAACTCTTGCCTGTTCATCCAAAGCTAGTAAGTCTAAAACTTCTCCTTCTGTATTGAGGTTTTTTGCATCAGAAGTGCACCTACTAAATAGCTTAAGAAAATATGTAGATAACTGAGATAATAATTTGAATGCATTTATGGAAGACTGTCTTTAACTATAATGGGAGTAGATGCTGAACCTTATTATGTAAAACATGCTGGCTACTGTATGGACATTAAGCTCTTAATCATGCTGCTGACAATAGTCCCAAGCTCATCTTTCTGAAATGCTTCCATTCTGCTAGCTTTTAAACTTCCTTGAGTTATAGAAAAAATCTCTTACAATATACCTCTAATAGTAGCATCTTGTTTTGTCTTTTGGCTCTGCTTGACCCTGATTTGTGGGAGTGTTTCCTCATTAACTTGTCCTTTTTTTTTTTCATTTACTAGCTGTATATGAAGATTGTCTCATTTACTATTATTTTCTCTGTTCCTTTTTGTGCTCCCTTCACTTGTTTTCAGGCATCTGTATGTCCTTTCCTCCTTATTTATCATTTCTTTCCTACTAATGCAATGAAAGCAAACTGCGAAATGTTTTTTAACATCAATCCTCCCAAATGTTAGCGATCACAATTTATAACTGTTGTAGCTATCCAATATAAAAATCTGTGCCACAGGCCTGATTGTTAAAAATTCAGATACTCTGATGAAATCAAGAGTGTAGACAGACTGTACGTAAACCAGTAATGTTCCTAAAATACCACAGATAAAATACTATGGCTTTTTTAAAGTTATGATTTACTTTTAAATGATACTGTGTAAATTTGCTCCTGCAGTTATAATATCTAATTTGCAGTTACATTCTGTCTGATATGCTCTTACTGTCTAAATATGTAATTTGACATTTCTAAAGTTATTTTTATGGCTCATGCCCTTAGTATTAATTTTTCACATAACACTGTTTCATGTTCAACACCTTTAAATAATTAGTATACTTTAAAATCATACATAGTTTTTCATGGAAGGTCTACTATAGATGGGCATACAGAAGCATGCAACTATGATGCAAAACCAACTCAGCTTATTAAAAGCAATTCATGCGTTAGACTGGTTAGCAAAGGAACTATTTTTGGTAGTTTTGCTGTTAGCTGTTTTTAGCTCTCAGGCTACTTTCTGGTTCATGTACCTGAAAAACAAAAACTGGTCTAAGTGTACTAACATCTCAGAGTTTCTGCATCTTTTTTTTTTTTCTATCCTATTGCAAATAGTATCCTTGATGTTGAATAGCACGCCCTCCTGTGACAATATTCACCAAGGCGGGAGTTTGTGTGCACTTCTGCGCCAGGTTGTTAAATAAGGACTTGGATTGTCTGATGTGTGATTACTTGGATGCTATAAAGCTGTGATGGAAAGACTGGTATTAATTTACTATGTGCTTTTTCTCTGTCATTGTGGGAATAGTTTCTGTCAAATAATTTGTGAAACACAGCCTTCCTTTTCTAGGATTGTCCTCTCATATTTAGTTGAACTGTTCTGTCCCTCCCTTTCCCAACCATCCTCCATTATAATACCTTTGCATCTGTCACTGATGTATACTGGAGTCATTCTGCAAGTGAATGCTAATTTCTAGCAGTGTTTGACTTCCCTCATGTTGAAAACAGCTTTACTTACACATACTTGGAATTTCCTGCGTTGCAAATTGTGCCTGTTGTCTCTCATCCTATCGCCACACATCTCCAAGAAAAGTCTGGCTTCATCTTTTCTCTGCCCTCTCACCAGGCAGTTGTAGATAGCAATACGATCTCCCCTTCACCATCACCTTGTCTCAAGGCTGAAAATACTCAGCTTCCCTCGTGCTCCAGCCCCCTGACTGCCTAGTGGTGTATGTAGGACTCACTCCAGTATGTCTATGTCTGTCTTCTGCTGAGGACCCCAAAACTCGACAGACACACAACTACCAGCTGAGGCAATAATCATGTCCCTCAACCTGCTGGCTGCAGTTTTGCTAAGACAGCCCAGAATGTGTTCAGCTGTCTCTGCCACAAAGATGGGTTGCTGTCTCACGTTTGACTTGTTCACCCAGACCTCCAGGTCTTTTTCTGTGAAGATGCTTTCTGTCCTGCCGGCCACAACCAGTGCTGCTGTGTGGGATTATTCTGTTCCAGATGCTGAACTTGCATTTGCCTTTCTTGAACTTCCTGGGATTTTTGTCAGCCCATTTCTCCAGCCTGTCATGATTACTCTGAATAGCAGCTCAGCCTTCCAGCATATCAGCTGCTCCACCTAGTTTGGTATGGTGCAGTTTTTCTTAGTGTGCACTCTCTCCCCTATTCCAGATCATTAATTAACACATTTACCTCTACCGACCACAGTGTTCAATATCCGGGGAATGACAGTAGCTACCAGCCACCAGCTGGACTTCGAACTCCCAATCGCAACCCAACAGTTGAGCCAATTTTCCATCCAACTTATCATCCACTCACCCCATTTGAATCTTAGCAATTCGGCTATAAATATACTGTGAGTAGCAGTGTCAAAGGCCCTGCTAAAATTGCAGATTATATTTACATCAACTGATGTCCTCTTGCCTGCAGACCCTCTCATCTTTTCATGGCAAGCAATCAAGTTGTCAGGCATAACCTGGCTTTGGAAAGGCTTCCAGAAGGATTTGCTCAATAGCCCTTCTAGGGACAAAAGTAAAGCTCGTCAGCTTCTAAAGATAGCTTCATCTGTATCCTCTTTTTGATCAGCTAGTCTGTAGCAGATACTTACCACAGCATCACCTGTGCTGATCCCTTATCTTCTCGCACAAGCTTTCCCCTGGTCCATCAGCTGCCCCTGGATGAAGCTGTGTGTGTTCCAGACGCTCCTCTGCACAGAGCACAACCTTTTCTCTGCACCTTCCTCTTCCTGAAGAGCCTCTATCTGTTTTTTTCAGGTATGATTTGTGTAGGTGAAGTATGATTTTGACTTGTACAAGAAAAAACATGATCTTTGCACTTCATGTTGAGTGTGGGAATGGGAAATACAGGGATCTTTGTTTTAATAACATTCTCTCACACTGTGTCTGTGTCATCAGCAACTACAAAGAACTACCCCATAAGAGATACTTATACTTGAAATTTGGGAGCAGGTAGGAAATAGGAGCAAGAAATCTGGGGCTTATAAACAAAGATATTTTAGAAGAATAGTCTTAATATTGCCTGTGACAGATAAACATAGAGTTTGAAGAATGCTTGAATTAGTATAAACTACCCGTACCTTCTATTTATATTTTCTTTTTATCTTTGAAACCACATACTCTTCTAAAATTGTCACGGATGTATGCAGAATCATAGCTAGTGGTTAGGTAAGACTTTCTGACATTAGCTTTTTTTTCATTTTTACAATTCTCTTGGATTAAAAAACCCTATATTCTCTGGTAAGATAATGGTAAAGTGGTATGTATTCCTACAGCAGAATTTTTAGCTTTTTTCTCATTTTGGTTTTAAAAGCTACCTATTTAATGGGATAGGAGCTATATAACTACCACAGTCTGAGGAGAATTATGATAACACTGTAATAATTTATTAAGTAATGAATGGGATAGGTTACAAGTTTTTGCCATGGACTTTTAAAGTTCTGTATGAAAGTTGCATTCTAAGGAATGGAAAAGGTCTGTGAGTATTTCAACTTACTGCTTTTGTTTTTCTGCCACTTTGAATAGTTGAATGTGTTCACCCATTTCTGCTCTTCTTGAAACATCCGATCCTGTGCAAAGGGATTTTTTTTTTGTAGTCAAAAGAAGTTACATAGGACTCGAAGGCTGAATGGGACTGTTCAAAATGACTACTGAACTGTAGTCAGTAATAACAGTAGAAAAGGAGTCTGAAATATCTTAAATATATTTTGACTGCCATTGAAAGCAAACTAAATTGAAATCATACTACTTAATATTTACCATACTTACCTTTGTGTGGGGTTTGTTGTTTGGGGTTTTTTTAGATATTTTGGGCCTATTAGTGCAAAATTGCTAGTAATTGTGTTGGAAGTATAAGATTAATAAATACCTTCATAATAAATTCTATCAAATGTTGCTTTCTAAAATAATTATATATGCAGTTTGACGGTACTGTAATCACGGCTGTCTCTCTTTAAGGCAAAATTACATTTTCTTAGCTGTAAGATGTCACAGACTCTAGAAAAATTCTTAGGTAAGAACAGAAATTTACAGATTTATGATCTTACAAGGAACACCTCTCAAGTGTATCTGGCCCGATGATTAAAGATAATGCTTTTGTACTTCATAAAATTTCAGTAGTAGACAATAAAAAATTCTAAAATTAGATACAAGAGTTACTATGAATTCAGACTACCTAGATTTAACTAGAACGCTATCTATTTCTATTATGTGTGTAG
>NW_009647735.1:4189632-4226715 GCF_000708025.1 Charadrius vociferus | reverse complement strand
AAGAAGTTGACCTTTCACTATCTAGCATGAAAGCATTTACAAGTCCATTAAACTGAGGTTGTATGTTTCAGGTAGTCTGTGTCTTCCTCTGAGACATTTAATTTTGCCAGCATTTACTTTAGTTGGAAATAAAAAGAATTATATCAGTAAACTGGAAACATGAGTTAGTGTGTCTGGATTATGAAACATCATGTTTTCTTTTTTTTTTGAATTTTTAATGGGTGAGACTCTGCTGCAGCTCTGAAGTGTGGCACAAAGCAAGGATTGCAGATGGAAAGTATCCTTATGAAATCTGTCCTTGCTCACTGGCCTTATAGATCTGTGCATCACTTTTAAAAATTCTCATGGTTTTATTTTTGAAGATTTACTAGTAATAAATGGAAGACAGCCACTATTTAATCAGCTTGCCAGTGTTCTGAATTTTTATTTTTGTGCTTCCAAAATACATAAAATGTGCCATTATGAAACATTTACCCTTTGGGCTTATTATTAGTTTTTAGTAGTAAAAAAAAAAAAAAGAGGTTGCAATTCACATCTATTGTGATTTAAGAATACCGGAATAAACTGAATAAAAACTACTAGTTCCACTGAAACTTTTTTCTTCTTCTTTTCCTGCAAACATCATAAAATACTGGGACAAATTAAGAATTAAACTGTATAATCAAATTCAGACTAACTTCAGATACTGGTGCACTGCTATTAGGTGAGAAAATAGTTTTCCTGGTTGTCTAAAGGATAGGATGATATAATTTACATCGAAGTACTGCCAATCACATTTGCTTACAATTTGGTAGGGAAATAGCAGTTGCCACAATATCTGACAGAAACTCTTTGATGTTTTGTAGAAAGCTATTTTGATGTTAAAAGTTTGTATTGATTTCTCAAATTCATATTAGCATTTCAATTTAAATTCTGTCATGGTGTGGAAATTATGCATAAAACCAACAATGGCTGGAAGGATTAGCAGAGTCAAGTGGAGAGAGTCTTTTAATGTGCTACATGGACAGGCTTGATAGTCTTCCACAGCATTTCCCTCTTGACCAAGTCTATAATCCTCTTGCAGAGTTTGACTCAAGTGAAATGTAAGGAGCTTCAAGTCTTCATCTGCTGTCCTCAGGGGAGGTATTTTTTCTGTTTTATTGTTTCTCTCAAAAAAGAAAGATGAAGAGGAAGTGAGGAATGAGGAAGAAAAGGAGGCCAAATTATTTCAAAGGTCAAACAAAAAAAGAAAGTCAAGGATCCTCCTGTGAAACTTTTTGAAGTTAATCAGAAAGTTGGTTTGACATCTGCAACAGTTTCTCTGACATTTAGATAAGCTTTTCACTTATATGTTAAGTGAGTAAGTTCTGGTTTATTTTATAACATTCCATATGTTTGTAGTCTGAACACATTTTGAATAGTGCCATTAATGACTATTTTTCTTTTAGTCGTTCAGCAGTTAGTAAAATGATGTTTTTTTAAAAAGTGTTAAAAGTGACTTTTCAAATACTTAAATATAGCATCTACGTAACAGGCTGTATCAGATAGTTTAAAATTATTTGAGAAAACATAGGTTATAAGCTTTTATGCCAAATCAAGTAGCTACAGTTTTCGTAGCTAAATAACATCATTCAGATGTGCTGCAGGCTATAGAATGTATAGAGTGAAACATAAATTAGATAAAATTTATCTATGTTATTTTGATGTCTTTTTCAAAGACAGCCTACCTTAAGGCTTTTATTAATGTAGATTACCCTACTGACTTTTGTGAATGAAGAATTGTATTCTGATACTCTTTTGTATAGTTTAAGTGAAATATACTCACAGGACTAGCAGTTTTAGAGTCTGGAATACTGATTTCTGATTTTACTATAAAACATGTGTCCTGCTAATGGAACCTTCTTGATACTAATTTCTAGCTGAAAAAATGTGTATTGATTTATCCATTGATCATATCTTACCAAAAAAAAAAAAAAAAAGAGAGAGAGAAAGATAATACTGTTTATCCATACTTGAGTTCACATTTCTAATCAGAAATCATGTAAGTTCCAAAGTAAATTTTAATTTAAAAATATTCACTTACTATTTTGTTCAATTTACTGTTTCCTGTAGTTGTCATTAAAGACAGACAGGCATTGCGTAGACAAACTGAGATCCTGTGGGTCAGTCTGCAATAGATCATGGTGACGCTGAATGACCCAGATTCATGAGATATGGACATCATTTTCTGTATTTTAATGAGTTCCTTAGGTGTGAAACTGGAATATGGTAGGAAAGCTTAAAATTCAGAAAATGACACATAAATCATTGTTATGCAGGTAAAAAGGAAGTCAGTGCTCTCAAACAGGAAACACTGGAGTGAAGCATGTACTTCCACAGAGTAAATCAGCCTGTTTTTCTAATTACCTTTGATTTTCTGATTTTTGGTATCTCAGTTCCTCTGTAAGTCGAGAGAAATCTTGGATTTCTGAAAAGGTGTACATTTTCTAGTGTTAGTTTAGTCTGGTTGTTTTTCATCTTTACTTTCCAAGAGCTGATTATTCAATCTCCCAGAAGTTTTGTTTTGGAAAAGAAAAACGTATCCTGAATTGTCTGGTGACATGCTGGTGAAGATAACACATTATTCTTACATAACTTGACCTTTAGGTATTTCTTAATGTGCTTAGTCTTTTGCAAAAATGTTATTTTACTAAAATTGTTGATGTTTATTCTTTTAAATTGAGATTAATTACCACATAAATTTTTCAGTTAACAGAGCAAACTGTTTCCATTTATCTGTATGCATTACTGTCTGTAGCCAATTAACATCCTGACTTTGGGGCTCTAGTTAAGCAAGGGCATTCTACAGGGTCACCCCCTCACATCACACCAAGGTCTTCTGCCCAGATACAACTTCAACAAAAACACACAACAATGTTGTTAAACAAAAGCTAATTATCAAAGGTGAACAATGAGTTGCCTACAGCACACCATGTGCTGAAGTAGTCATTTAACAAAAGGAAATTATGCAGATTTCCAGTGATTATGGAATATCATTTCATGAGCATTATATGCTCTCAGAACCCCCCAAAATCTGATGCCAGTGCAAATACATGAGTGAAAAATTAAGGTATTTTCTGAGAGTGGCTCCTGTAGGCTTCATACAGTATACATTTCATTTGATAAAATCCAAGCATGATTGAATAGTACAGTTACAAGTTAGGTAAAAGCAAATGAATTTGCATGCATGTTTTTCCCTTTCCCTGTCTTATTTTTGGCATGGGAGTGCCAAAATTCTTTATTCTATTCTTTGCTCACTTTAACAACTTCTCAGCAATATATCCTACGTGGAAGACAAAATGTTTAAATCAACCCTTCTAAGTGCATGATCTTGGAGATGCTTTTGAACTATATTTTATATAGCTATATGCCTCTGACTTTGCAGGTCATTTATCCCTCAAAGAATTACTCATTCAAGCTGTGTACCATTTCTCATCTTACAACATGCAAGCTACCACAAAAAACATCAGTGGCTAAATTGCAAACTTTCTTGTGGGGTCCCGTGTGACTAAATCATTAAAGCTCCTTCTATCTGTACAAACTTCACGAGTCAATATAGTTGCTTGCACCATCTGGATACAAGAAAAGAGATAATATTCTTTTGTCGTATTCTGTCCCTTTCAAACATCTAACCAGAAGGTTGGGTTTGGTTTTTTTTAACAGAATTTCACACTGTAAAGCATTTGATTTGCAGCACTGTCCTGAAGGATAGATTCATGACAGAGCAGAGACATATATTTTTATTAGTTAAAGTGATGTGTATCTGTAGCAGAAGCTACTGGAAGTCTCCAAGGTTGAAATTCTTCTTCATGTATCCAGTTATGTGAAGGAAGAATTTGGTTTACTCTATTGCAAGTTTCCAGCCTTGAAAAAATAGAATAACTACTGCAAATGAGGACACAATTTGCCTTCCTATAAAAAGCACGATCCTATGTAAATCTCATAAGCTAATTTTTAAAAAGTTATATTACTTGATACTGCAATTATAAATAGCTTTCTAAAAATGGCTTGAAGGAAATTGTAGTTTTTAATCATTTGAACACAGTCTACTGTAGTCACCTGGGGCACCAGGAGAAAAATCTCTACTACAAAGTTCTCTCTTTCTTTTTGGTATTGTATATCTAATTGTCTATCTAAATTGCAATAAGGAGCTCAAAGCATAGGTTACACTTATTTCCAGTTAATAACATTTGAAGATAAGAGAACATTTTCCCCTCAGTGTGCCACAAAAACAAAACTCAGACTGAAATTGTTCTTTTAAAATTAATGCAGTTAAATGAGATTTTGCAAAGGGTAAAGTGGCGTATTTATGATAATACATGCAAAACAAATCACTTGCCTGTGATTTAATTGGTACATTCGTGAGACGTTTTTCTTCAAACCATTTGTTACACAGTTATTTTAGCCTTGTGTCCTAAGGAAACAGTATTTGTGTGGTAGTGCTCCCTTCAGTAAATGTTGAATCTCTTGGCCAATTTCAACTACATTTGACAAAGGGACAGAAGTCCCAAAGGTAATTAAGTTCCTACAAATTTCATGACAAGTAGTGTATGGGGGATGGGGGACAAATCAGATTAATACTCTACTGAGAAATACCACAAGACAATTTCTGGTTTTATCCACTGAGTTCCTCTAGCAGGCACGCTGGTATGTAAAGGCTGCGCGAGGTGCTGCAAATAAAATGAGGGGCTGCAAATAAAATGGGGTATAGACAGAGCTAAATCAAAACAGAAGGGCCATAGAAAATACTAATGATGAAGAGATAGAAAGTAACTGTTTTACAGTGGGCATAAAGAGCAATTTAGGTTGTGTGAGGTCAAGGGAAAAATAATCTGCCCAACAGGGTACTTTAATTCTTCCAATGCCTTAAGATTTGTTAACAATTTTCAAATTATTGGAGTTGGTGGGCAAAAGAAAATAGAAAACATTCTATTTTCAGAAGGCAGGACTTAGTAGCAGACTGACTGTAATTTCACAGTGATGATGATAAAGTTGTATATTTGAGTTGGAAAACACCAGGGGGCAAAAAGTCCTCAAATATTTGAATCTAATGGGTTATTTCACCGCTGTGTGTCTTTTTTATGCTCAATTAAGAAAAGGATTTTTTTTTAACATTCTGTAACCTGAACATTAAATGAAAGTAGAATTCCCTTCCCTGTATGTATAAATTAAGTACATTTCTTGCAACAGTTTATACCAAAATCTTCATAGCCTGAAGTAGTCACAACATTTTTAATAGAAGTGCTATTCATGACAAAAGGTAATTTTGGAGAGTTCACAGCTTTCTGTGAGAACGTGGCCATTTTGATGAAATACCGTTCTGTAAAGAATCCTTTAAAATGAAAATATTTCTTCTTTTAAGAGACAAATAAGTAAATGTAATTTCTATAATTAATACTGTACAGTAAGAATGTGGAATAAGTCATTTCAACTAAAAAATGCTGTGCTAAAATAAATGTTTTGAGATTTTTTTAATATATAAAAAATATTTTAGATCATATATCATAATGTATCATACATGTAGTCTATCGTGTATGCTAGGTATCGTAATTACCAATGAAATAGTAATACTAAGATTTGTGCAGTATTACTGCTGTATTAATCTTTAATCAGCATAATTTTTAAGCTCTGATGCATTTAAGTTGCATTGATTAATAAGATATCAGTGTAGAAATTCAAATGAAATGCATCAAAATTAATGTTCAAGTTAATAACTTAGGTTTACATTTCACATTTACCAACAGCAATGAAATAAATTTTTCTCAGATCTCTGAGTGTAGAGTGAGTGATTACAAGTAGGGGAATGATAAGTGAAGAACTATTTTAATTCTAGTAAGTCTGATTCAAAAGCAAAGGCTTTTTTTACTTAGTTAAAAAACTGTAAGGTAATATAAAATGTTACAGTGTTAGTGTATTAAATGTGTCATTCGATATTCCCATATAAAAAGCATATCGTTCTTGGGTGTATTTTCTCCCAGAAAGATATGTATGGTAATGATACAAACATATATATTTTCATGGCGTAGGCAAGTAAAACTATATGAAGTTGCATAGTCCACTCAAAAAAATCCAAACCACCAAACAAAACTTTCCTTAAATATCAGTAGCTTCTGCAAAGTGTTCACCAAAATTTGTACATGGAAGGTAATTTTTTAATGCAGTTTGAAGTTATATGAACTTTTACAAGCAAAGTAACTACCAAGCTCTACAAGTAAAAATCCCCGTGTTTTTAAAAATGTATTTATTTATTTATTAAAATTCATACTCTTTGGCCACGTCCTGGCAGAATGTTAATTATGCAGCAGCTTACTTATCTGCAATAGGTGTTGCAGATCAGCGCATTCTTGCCTTGCATTTCCCTTAGGCCTTCCTTTCAATTTGTCAGTATTCAGTGCAGGAAGTATAACTGAAAGTTGTATTTGAAGTTCAAAACAAAACAAAACGAAAAACCCAAGCCTCTGGCTAACTATAAAGAACCAACTGGGATCAAGATTAAAGATAGAAGTGGCAAAAAAAATACATAAAACTATTCTAAACCTCTAGGCGTTTTGCAAGATAGAACATGAAATGTTCATATAGATAAGGCAGCCCTAATGAAAGACCAGAAATTTGATCACCACTGAATTTTATCATGACATTGTCTGGAGTAAGAACTGAGGATCAAGAAATATGACAGCCTTCAGCAGATAGGTAGTCTCGCAGAGCTGTCCCCTTTGTTAATCAGCAGACAATACACTGGAAAGAGGCAAAAAGGATAGTGTCGTAAGTAGCCAAACCTGATACAGTAAATTGGATAGACATTTGGGAATGTCTTTGGAGCAATTCAACTAGGGAGAAAGCAGGCAAACTCAGGAAATATAGTTACTAGATAAAAGCATGAAAATACTTCAACATTGCAGACTTCTTGAACAAATATAAATTGGGCAGAAAGGTGGTGTTTGTTCTTTAAAAATGCAAGGGAGGTAACAGCAAAACAGCGAGTGTTTACCGTAAATCAGTATCATTAGAATAAAGCAATAGTAAAAGCCATAAAAATAGGATGTAAACTTTTGAGAAGCCATAAGTTTCTAGCTTCAGTTCTTGCATTTTATCTTTTGAATAGGAATTTCTTCATGATGTGGTTCAGTTTTCCACTAACTCACTGGGAGCTAAAAACAATAGATTTTTTTGTAACCTGTGTAGAATTCTGGAATCTGTTTATTGGATTCAAGAATCTACAGGAAATTGCCTAAGATTTCACTAGAATACATATGTATGCTTTATAGGGCCAAGTCCTACAGTTTAACAATTTTTATAAAAACAGAGTTTGTTGCAAGCCATTTCTCAAAGGAGACCACTTAGCAATTGAAGCCGCAGTAACAGAATCATTAAAAGATCGTAGTTATATTTGTAGCTGAAGAAGTATTTCTATTCTAATGATGAGAAGCAGAAACGTGGGAATGTATGAACTGTACAGTAATGACAAAAGTTTTGACTGGGTCATCTAATTGTTTAAAGAAAGAATGAAAAACATCTGTTTTCTTGTATTCAGTATAAAATTTTCTGGTCTGGTATGTTATAGTCTACCTGTATCAAGAAAGGTGGATCTACCATGTAGTGTATTATTCTGGATTTTGGCAAGGTATTGATAAAAATATTTTAAATATTTAAGGAAAAACATTTAAATCTGTATTATAGTTTCAAAATAATTATTAGAATTGCACATGTCCTCGCAATGTTCAAATTAAAAGTTTCTATACCAGATATTACTGTAAGTATGTAACCTTTTTTAATGATCTCTAACTAAAAGGGCAGCAGTCCTCATAAGACTTCTTGCTTTAGAATGCTACATTTGCTTTCCTTTGTCTGCATATTGGACAGACTACTAAAGAATTTTGTTTCCTTAATAAGGCAAATTGAGCTCCTCTAAGCTTTGAATTGGAAAAAAAATATTCTGAAGTGTAATCTTATCTGTATCCACGGAAACCGGTTGCTTCACTGAAGAATATTCTGTATTCTATTCAATAGACTTGTATACCATAAAAGAAAAAAGAAAACTGGTTTGCACTGAATCATTATCCTCAAGAAAGCACGAAGTTTAAGGTTCCTGTAAAAGTGTTTGTTGTTAAAAACTTTTCAGTCTAGTAGTCCTTCATGAGTTTACTCTCCATATCTAATCAAGGTGTCCCCTGGCCCATCTAGACTGAATAGTTTTACTGTGGGTCTAATCCAACTTCTAACAAATACTAGAGACAGTGAGACTCCAATTCACACTTGTATAGTATTGAGGAAATTTTCTCTGAGACTTCAGCATGTCTGTTGGAAACTGCTGGATGAAAGCTCTAATCCTAAGTAATTCATAATTTGATAATATTGAGAATTTTGTTGTTGTTGTTTAGGTGGGTGTTGATGCCTGTATTTTAAAGGCTGTGATTCAGCAGAAGAATTAACGCATTTCTGTAGAGCCTTAGTATATATCCCTCTTCTGTATATGGAACAGTGAGGAAGGTGTAAACTATTTTCCATAAATTATTTCCCACTGAAAAACTGAAATGCCTTGTTAAAAACTGTCCAATATTGTTGTCCTCCTTTTTCCATCTATATAAGAAAGCACTTGCAAAGTATAATGAAAACTTCCTGAAAGTGTGAAGTGTACTCATGTCAAGAGAATGGAAAAGAGGTTGTCTCTGAAGAAGCTGAAACTGAGTTTCAGAAGGACTTGCTTGCTGGGGAGGGCAGCAGGCTGGGCACCAACAGTGGCAGGAGGAGAGAAGTGCCTGAGCTGCTGGAAGGGTTGCTTAACAACTGGACAGCTAAAATTGGCAAGCTCAGAACAAGGGTTCAAAAAATTCACCCTCGATTTCCTTCAGAATCTGTGGAATTATCCAGCTTTGCCTGACTTTCCCTGCTATCTTTATAAAACGTAAAGCAAGGAAAAGAAAGAAAAACTATTCTTCATACAACTGGAACAATTTTATTTAATGATTCCTCTTTATGTCTTTGTGAAAGAGGTAGCATTGAAGAAAAGCAATTACAATACTGAATAGTTTATAATATTATAAAAGCACAAGGCATAGAACAAGTAGGAGGACATTATAGGACAATTACCCTAAGTACTCTGCTAAGAACATCGTGCCCTTCTTTAATTAGATAGTGGTCCTTCCATAAGTGGCAAATGGGTCCCAGGGTTTTGTGCGGGATGCGGGAAATTAGAAAATTAGGTGTTAAGAGATCGAGGCTAAGGTGGTTTTTGTTTGGTGGGTTTTTTTAAGTGATGGGAAAAAACTTTTCCAGTGTCATTCCTGTCGATGAAGTGTTCCCTAATTGGTATAACCTGACTCAGGTTAGTGGTGACTGAAAACGGATGAAATGCATGAAATGCATGAAATGTACTGTTTCATACCTTCAAAATATTATACTGCTATCATATCAACTTAATGCCTCATTTATGCATAGTTATAATAGCAAACTACATTTCCATAATTTTGCTCCTCTGGATGTAGCATTGAAATGTAGACACCCATCTTTGTAAAGTTTTACAGTGCTTTACTGCTTTGACTTTCTGAAGCAGCCTCTGTGGACAGGTCTCAAAGGAGCTGGTAACATTTTAAAGCATGGCTTTTGGCGCATGAGTTCAGAAAGACCTGTCTGTACTGTGAAATCGGATTTCACAACTCCTTGACCAAGGCTGTTAGTGAATGTTACTAAAACTCTTAGGATTCATTTTCAGAGGCTGCATAGTGAATAAGCTTGACTAGAGAAACCTTTTAGTTTGCAAATTCTTGAAAAACTAAGGTTATACAACCTGTCTCATACTGAGCATCTTACAATCAGTGGTCACTTCAGAAAACAAATCTTGACTGTCTCAATTTCTGTTTATGTAGCTTGTTCCTACCATCTAGAATAAGGCCTTATTTTGTATATTTTAACAGACCTCATGATATTCCTATAGCAGAATTTTAATGTTTAGAGAATTGAAATTTTCTAGAACTTTATCATTAAAAAGGATTTCCAAATAATTTTTCAGACAATATTCCCATTTTATTAATTGATTGTATGTTTCAAAAAGGAAATAATATTGGCATGATTTTCTTTTGATACTTGGTCTACGTTCAGTTTCAACAGATCAATGCCTCTATTTCACGCCAGTATTAATGTTCTCACTCTGATGTAGTTTAACTTCTTAAGGTTTCTGATGTGGCCACATGTGATGTCTATAAAGGATTCCTTTTGAACATTTTTATGTCCATTCCTTTCAAAGAGAAAGAGCAGTAGCATTTATTTCATCAATTAGAAATTAATATTGACTGAAATCAAGAAAGGTGGTTTTTGAAAAATACATCAAACATTTGACTTCTTTTAAAATAGTATTACAGTTTTTACAGAACTCTTTAACCATGTTTTCATTCCAGTGGCTTTTGTCTTCTCTTTTATTATTAACGAAATACTTCTGATTGGTGCCTCTGTGATTTTTATACTGAAATAAAATAATTGTTTGATCAGTGTATGAATTAAGTAACTAAAAGGGCTATTTCTTATAGGAAATGTACAAAGCACTTAAATTTATGGTCTACTTTTCATACAGCAGTCAAAAAATTTAGGCAGAATTCAAAGATCTGTGTCCCGATTTGTATCTACAATCAAATAAGTCGTGTTATTTGGTATATTTCAGCATCTGAAGATTTTAATAGTAGAAACTAGGTGACGGCACCTTCTTTTTTATGTATTAATGGACAGATTTGCAGACATAGTATACCTAAAATAGGGAACAAATTGAAACCAAACCTTTTGATTGCATTTCTTATGTTCCTGAAGGAATGGACTGGACTATCGTGGTTTGTTCCATTTCATCTCAAGTCATTTATAGTGCTGACATAAAACATAGATTGCCAAAGCTGCGTTATACAGTTTCATATGCAAAATTCACTCTGCAATTCAAGTTAGATAATGACCCCTGAGGATGGTAAGTTTGCATAAAGCAACACTACAGATTTTCTATAACAACTAAAATGCAGCTTTGAATTTTAAAAAATGTTATTTCAGTACTTTTTCCAATTAGGCATCTGTAACATCAGCCAAACAGGCCTTTCTCTCAGAGTGTGTGGTAGCAATGCTGCTGTTATATTCCTGCCCCACAGAATCAAAGCAATCATCCAGCTCTTGCTATGTGATCTGTGACAACACTTGCTCCTTCAGTCTTTCCTTTTGTGGCACTGAGCCGGCATAGTATTGGTGAGAGAGAAAATCACAAATGAAACTGTGTAAATACTGCAAAGGGGCGAGTTATGCTTTATTACCTCACACCTGACTCCAGGAGCGATGTGTTCTCTCTTTATAGAAGGACATGTGGAATGCTTACAGAAATAAAAAGAAGAACTGTGTATAGATTGAGAAAAGCAGAAACAGGAGCTCTTTTGGTTCAGCCAGATACCTGCTAGTGCTACAGAACTGAGAGCTAAGCTGCAGGTGGCATTGCTTGCTGGATCAGTCAGCACTGGATCTCCAGCGAAAGGGATGATGCTTTAAACATCCAAGTTAAGAGTAACTGCAAAGTACTGAAGTCATTGCACTAGGGGATAGCTCCCTATGTTCAATTCACATGTTTCTAACAGTGTATTTTGGACCAATAATGACTGTAGTTAGACCAGGACAGTCTAGAGACACTTTTTGAACTGAAGAACTAAAATGAGAGATGGTTCCAAGTATGAGTTTAGTTGCTGCAATATGTTGTCATGGAAATTTCTTTTCTTGCTGTATGCTCGTTTTATAAAATCTGTGCAGTTTACATGGGGAAACAGACTGAATACTAAGGCTGAATGAATGCACTATTCAGACTCTATTCCTGAGGTTGCCTAGGGTTATGTTCAGGAGGGAAGGACAAACAGAAGAGGTAACCTGCAGTGATGCTTCTATCAGTTCACACCTCTGTGTGGTGCGTGCTGTCATTATTGAGTTTTCCCACATTACTGCTGTAGGAAGGGATGTGACCTTAAGAGAAATTCTCTTGAGCTTCACATGCTTCTTCAGCACATTACATGGGACAGTGGCTTTTGGTAGTGGAGTGATGGAGTGACCTCTGCAACTTTTTGTACTGATTGATTTTCATTCTCACTGCTCCAGCACTTTACCTGAATGTACCAATTGATCTGTGACTATACAGTGCTGAAGAGCATTTCATTTTCAAAGTTAATAAAGTTGGCATTTAAAAGAAAAAAAGAAAGAAAAAAATCAAGCTTAAAGTATTTCTGAAATGGACATTAGTGATGGTAGAAAGAAAATTGTTACTACTATTTGGCTGACGTTAATTTAATGTGTATTGATTTCAGTGTATTTTTTCTGTTGAGGTATCTCAAATAGTTTTGCCTAAGTCTTTCCCTTTTAAATCATTACAGAGGCTAAATAAAAGTACTAAACTCTCTAAATCTTGGAGATACATATTCTCAAGGCTGCAAGTAAAAAATAAGGTACTTGATACAGTAGTTTGGGAAAGCAGAAGTTTTTATTACTTCATTTAGCTGAGTATCATAAAAGAGTATATTTCACCGTAAAACAGAACATGTCATCCTCTAACACTCAGGAAGAATAACCTAACTGTGCAATTGAAGCCAAGCAGGGTTTGGGATTCTTTTGTCTTTGTTTTTGGGGGGAGTTGGTTGGGGTTTTTTTTGAGAAAAGTAGATTTCTCTTTATTGCCACTTGGCTTGTCCAAGGCAAGCTGACATCTGACAATCAGTCCTCCCCATTGCCTTCTTTGTACGTCTAATGTTAATTCATTTCTCTTATTTGGTAAATTATCTGAAAGAACTTGCACAGGTTTAAGCCAATAAAAATGTTTTCAATATGGAGGTAAAGGGACATTTTTGACAAAGAAAGACTGTCACAGTTAATAATCTGTAAATTAAATTCAGTTTTTAAAAGCTAAAATATCCTTCATGTCACTTAAATTGCCTTACTCAAAGGCAATTTGAGAAAGAGAAACATGCCTTTCCTTATGCTACCTTACTTCTGTATTCAGAAATGTTCGGTTTTACTTCAAGTTTCCTTCATAACTTTATGCATGAATGTGAAAGTTACCATTAAAGTTCTGAATTCCCATTCCCAAGGAAGAATTACTGAAAGCAATGAAGGATGTGTTCTTAAATTATACCCTGAAATATTGAAGGAGTCTGAGAGAGAAGTTAAATTTATTTTTTAATGCCATTTCAAAAAACGCACTCTGTTTATCATGAGTCATTTTCTGGTAAGCCCTAAAGTATGGATATTATACTTTAATATCATTTTCCGTAACATTAAATTTGCAATGGAGAAAGGCACCAGGTCTGATTCATCATTTCATTACACTGCTCAGGTTTCCTTGACTTCAACAGGGTAAATTGGAGTAAGATAAAGGACAATCTGGTTTCTCTTCTTTTACAATTTTTCTGGTTAGCTTTTTCTTTTTTTTTATTCCAGAATTTCTTATGTTATAATTTGAGTGAAATCATCAATGTACCAGTTTAAAATGTTAGAATTTTTCCATTAAAAAACACCCCAAATAATCTGGATTCGATGAAAGCAAACTGCAACTGAAAAGCTTCTGATACAGCTTTAGAAAAGATTTTAAAGAAATACGGTTTTGTGATGACTTAATTGTGATTCATGAAGCACCAAATGCTTAGATGAGAGAAAGGAAGCTCAAAGAGGCATAGGCACAAAGAATAAAAACACATTTACCTATTGCTGCCCAATGATTTTCTCAGACTGCTGATTAAGTTTCCCTTACTGGACATTCATCTGACTTCTTTGGATGTGTGTGCTTTTAATGTTAATGGGGCTGGGCAGATTCTAACTCTGGTTTTTAAGCATACTTTGGGTGATGGTTCTAGGACCACCCTCCTTAAAGATGAGTTGCCAATACTCAGTGTCTAGTGCCAACATTAACAGCCTATCCAAATTCTAAACACACCCTTTTCCTGTCCTATTCATAATTCACTTCCTCAGCAATAGCTGATGGCTAAAGTTTTAAAGTAACTGTTTCTGATCACACAAAAAATGCACTGATCTAAAATAAACAAATAAACAAAAAAGCAAAAAAAACAATAATTCTTTGCTATCTCCTGTCTTCCTTGTTATCCTTCAACTCTGCATGGAAAACCTTATAATGTGTCCAGACTTTTATTCTTGAAGCTTATTGAGATCAACAAGAGTCTTGGGTCACTGCCAGAGTTGTAGCTCCTCAATTTTTATTGCTTGGTTTCCAGAGTGGAATCCAAACCCCGTTCAGCTTCTGTCAATGCGTGGAAAGATTACAGAACTCAGAGCAGCGATTTCTACATAGAAAACAGGGAGCTGCCTTATCCCAAGGATGTGCTCTTAAATCTTGCCCTTGGAAACTTAAGCATGGTGGATTCTGTGTCCTCTCCAGTCTGAAGCTTTTGCTGCCCACAAAGTAGGCTGAGTGGGATCGTTCCCATCCTTTCCCCTCCAGAAAGGGATGGAAGATTCAGAGATTATCAAAACAGAACAAAAAAACCCCAACCAAACAACAACCACCACAAGACAAACAAGACCAAACCCACAAGAGAAATCTTAATAAGGATTCTGTACTTTAGAATTATTTCTGTTCTCTGGCAAGAGCAATTGTGCTCTGGCTGTGGCTGACTGACTGTAATAAATGTTGAGAGACTGCTGTCTTCCAGCCCACCCCACAGTCCCTTGTATAAGCAGCATACAGTAGCAGTGCAGGAAAGACATAAGGCTGTAGATGGTTTCTAAATCTGGAGTTCATATTAAGGCTGGAGCTCATAAATTACATACAAACTCCCCAGATTATCACAGCTCAGTCCTCAGAAAATAATGCGAACCGGTGTCATGATACTTCACACCTTCCTGTAACGAGGAATCCAAATTACTGTCTGAGTAAAGCATAAGCGAAGAAAGATTACCAGAAGCGCAACCTAAATTCTTATAATAGCAGTCCCTCACTAGGAATGAAGACTTTTAAAACCATTTTTTTCTCATTACCTAAAAATATGAATAAAGAGAAAGTAAATGCAGTCAGAAGAACACCAGCCCAAACTTGAGTGTTCTCAGAAAAGAACTCAGAAAAAACACATCATAGTGCTAGGAATCCTTCTTGGTTTCCTTCTTGGCCCAGCAATGTGATGACTATATGAGCAATTCCCACTGTTCTCACCCACATGGCATCTTTTTCACCAAAACAGTGACAGAGGAGAGCAGCATGCTGAGCGAAGGTACTGGCAATACCTATCATATTTAGTATGTACAATGCATTTGCACAAAGAGTACCACAATAGTATGCATGCTATCTCAGGTGCAGCATTGAGAAAAACCTGAATGTATGTTGTACTCATTACACTCAGTGTAGCTTCACTAAAAACTAATGCCCTACAGGTTATTTAGAGGATGCGAAGGCTAAAGGAGGATGGTATTTGCAATGGAGAGATCTCTGGACAAGGAAGTGTGAAGGTGAAATATTTTCCGCATTGATACTCAAGAACATCAGAGAATATACTGCAGGTCCAATGTAAGTGCATTTTAAACCAGCCTGGACTAGTAAGGAAGGAGTCTTGCTGTTTGAGGCTACCCATGGCTAACTCTTTTCTTCCTTGGTGGGACTTATTTTATATGTATATTTTAGACCCTGAAACTGGAATCTTTGAGATTACGTATATAAAAAATGCTGTACAATAACAGCTGCCATAATTTCTGTGTAAATATCACCTTTTTTTTTTTTTTTTCTGCTTACGGAAACTACCACAGTTCTTTTTAGGCATCCAAAGGCAGAAACTAGTTTTATTTAGAAAGACAACCTAATGGAGTCAAGCTGCTACTCATGGACTGTGTGTTTGCCTCCTGGGAATGATTTGCTGTTTTGAAGCAGAAATGGTTATTGTAGGACAGTAGCTGCAAAGTACTGCATGCTACAACCTGCATTTTTATCAGCTGGTCATCTTATGCATCCCACATTCCATTTTTCCCCTTTTCTCGCATAATAGAAGTTAAAGCAGTTAAAAATTTTTACAGGAAGAGCCGAGATCATAAACTGTGCCTGATGAATAGGCTGGTAATAGTCCTCATCTTAGAGAGGGAAAATTAAGGCACCAAGGTCAAATGATGTGGATAAAGATACAAAGAAAAATCAGAATAGATGGAACATAAGGATTTCTTGATCTTATTTCTCTTCTTTGTCTGATAAAGATCTCTTTGTCTCACCTACTTGGTGCAAGAGAAGGCTGCCTTTTGCATTGTGGAACTGACTTTGCAGGCTATTTTAAGAGCTGTGTTCCAGAGCTGTTAATTGACTACTCTATATTGGATGCAGTTCTCTAGATACCATTTGGGTAGGATAATGTTCTATGCCAAACAGTCACTCAACAAGTAAGTATTCATTGGATCCATGTGCATAATTATTCAAGCACTTGAATAACGGAATGGCTTAAGAGTTGACTGGGACCCCAAACGTACATCCTAAGCATTTAATAATATGAACATATGACATTGTTGAAATCACACAACAGCGAATAGTCAAAAGGTACAGCCTTATTATAATTTTCTGAGGCATGCTCAGTACTCAACAATGACTGTGACATTATGTGAAGAGCAAAGTATTGAATTAAATGAAGCTCAGATACCTTAATGTTAATGCAGTCTTCATGTATTTTTTATTATTACTGAATTCAGCCCAGTAATCAATCCTACAACAAAGCATGTATGCCTACTGTTCAAAAAGGGACCCGAAGAAAAAAATAAACGTTATATTGTGCTTTACCAGCAGAATTGTCCATAAGCAAAAGCTTTTTGAAAAATTTCTATGAGGTATCGGCAGAATATGTAATTGCATATTAATGCACCCCCTCAGTAGACCTAGTTAAACCAGTCACCAGGTATCCATAACCATCTACATTCTTCTATTTTCTTCCTTCTCTATATATAATCTTTGGTCTTTCTACTGTTGCTATTATTTCGGATCACAAATTCTCTTTCTTGTAATTGTGGTAAGTAAAGATCTTTCCATCTGATACCCTTTTGGTAACATGCTGTTTAGAGAAAATGTTTAAAAAAATTAAGTAGGTAGGAAAACATGACTAATTATGTAGTTTGGAGGAGGGTGGTAGGAACATTTTTGCTCTTAAGTATGAATAGGAGATGAAATTTCAATAGGCACTTCAGATTTATAAAACACAGATCCTAGCTGTTTTAAAGCTTTCCACTTATAATCTAAAATCTATAGGTAAACTAAGCGTGCCTGGTAGGCACACATTTTCATTAGATGCATGCTAATTTTTCAATATTAATTTTGCATGTAACTAATTACAATAGTAGCCAAAAGTAGGCATCTGATTCACCGTAACTGATTATGTAAGATTTTTAAATTATGATTGCGTATTGGAGGAACTTAAAACTGGAATTTTTCTTCTCTTTTTAGTAAATGTTAGATCAGGGTCTACCTGAAAACTTGCCTTTGGTTTTTAGGCAAAACTTCCACATATCATCTGGAGGCTAGCAAATCCTGACACTCTTTACAAAGGCTTCATTGATTCAACATGTGCTCACTAGTTGCTGTTCACACTCATCCTGCTGTGCTGATGAATTAACAAACC
Source organism: Charadrius vociferus (assembly GCF_000708025.1). Taxonomy (NCBI): domain Eukaryota; kingdom Metazoa; phylum Chordata; class Aves; order Charadriiformes; family Charadriidae; genus Charadrius; species Charadrius vociferus. The sequence goes on along the minus strand of NW_009647735.1, from coordinate 4,209,115 downwards.
ATAGGGGTTATGGTTATCCTAATTTTCTTCTCTTAGAAGTTTAATTTCCTGCCAATTAATGTGTGCTGATCCACCCACTATTTTTCCATAGATGGTGATAACAGTCAACCACTCTTAATGTATCAATTAGTGACTGTGGTTTTCAACATTCAGGAATTATATCTTGGTTTTTATTAATTCTACACGGACAATTTTTACTGAAAATATTTGTCCAGTGACAAATTCAATAAATTACTATTGTTAGTATTCTTGCAGTCCTGGTATCTAACTTATCTGAGTGCAGGCAATCTGACAGTGTATGGACATTCACCATCGAACAACATAAGAACACACATTTTTTCCCCCCAGTCACATTACTTGAGCTCTAGAAAGTTAAACTGGTATATCCATGACTTCCTTAAACAGTTAAAATGTCTTTAAATTATTTTAAACATTTTTATTTCCTTTTCTACAAAGTAATTACGTGTATTTTCTGTTGGAGTAAAAAATTAGGTATTAAACATAGCTTCTCTTTAAATGCATTTGAAAGTGAGTGCGGAAAAGTCTCATGTGTTTCACTTTCAATTATGGTTTACAAGTCTTAGGTGATTTTGGTTAGCCTCCCTTCCAAACACATACTTCCACTGACTTTAAATAGCATCTTGTCTTTCAGAAACACCCCTTTAAAATTATTGATGCTATTTACTTGTATCTGTGCTCAGCAAAGCAAAAAAGGCTGGAAAAAAATTGCTGAACAGCAATGAGATTAATGCTAATCTTTGATTCTTGCAATATTTAGTATGTAGAACACCCAGTTTTGCCCAAAACTTCAAGTAAAGCGAGAGGCACTTCTCTTGGAAAGCTACATAAGTCCTACAAATGCTCATGGATGTTTGGCATGCTGTAAGTCACAGTGTAAACATGATCCTCCTGGCGATATTCTTTAACAGGTGCTGAACATCTGCACCTTTTACACAAGTTCTTTGGAGCTGTGGGTGCTAAGAGACAGCTCTAAAATGAAGCTGTTAATCTCTCATTCTACACCTAGTTTTTCCCAGACTTAGAGCTACTCTGCTTAAGAGGAATATTGGAAAAGTAACTTCACATTTTCAAGGCATTTAGACAAGAGAGAGATGAGAATCGTGAAAAGTTGTTACTGTTCAAATTAGAAGTCTTAAGTATAAGTACACTTATATGATAAATGTATGGACCGAACACTGACAGTTTAATCACCTGCTAGCACCTTTATGTTTTGATATTTTGGGCTTTTTAATAAAGATTTTAATGGAATTAGCCAGAGAAGGTGATGGTTCAAATATCTCAAAAACCAATTTTTTGAAAAAATGGAACTGGGCTCTGATGCAGGATCAGCTAGCCAGAATCTTATACCCTGAAATGATGTTATTCTGGCTACATGTCCAACAACTTTGCCTTAAGTCTATCCTACAATTTTATTTTTTTTAAAATTCTTATTGTCATGAGGATAGGTCTTCTCATTCTGAGTTCTTTCGTGTTGAGATCTTTAAAGTAGAAGAGTGAAAATTGTTGTTAGAAAAAATTACTATGCTCTTTAAAACAATACTTGTCTTTTAAATAGTCTAGAGATGAAAACTTAAATGTGTTCTTTATCAGAACACATTCACCCATTCAATAGAAAATAGAACGTAGCAAACTGCTATATTCAGTTTGTAAAGCATACTCATCAATATCTCTACTAGCAACATAATCTGAAATGTAATTCAGTTATTGGCACATTTAGCACTCTCTATTTTATGCATCACTCTGTCAAGCCTGATTGGAATCAAACCAGTCAAACAGTCAAATTTGCTAATTCTAACAAGCAATAGCCTCTGGTTACTCAGTTAGCAGAACAGTGCCCTTACTGAGCCTGCTGCAAGGTGGATCAATGCAATTATCATCCACTGACATATGGCAAGGAGCTATGAGTATTTTCACATGAACTAAATTGAATGGGACACAAATCATTGACTTATGTCAAGGAAACTAGAGACAGCACCTGAAATACAGCAAAATTCAGAGGGGGCTGACAGGTGGTGAGAGAGGAAAACAGAATTGCATGTTGTTGATACTATTCTGGACAAAAATCACTCAACCACAGTGCAGCTTAATATTTGCTCTGTCACCCAGAGCAAGTTAAGTAGTGCAGTGTGATCTGCTTCCCGTATGTCTGGTTTATTTATGCAAGTATTTTCTTGCTCATTTTCATATTCTTTCCAGAGGGTAAATGCCCTTATTCTGTTTAACAAGTACGTTTGGTTAAATATAATCAGGAATGTTATAACTGCTGCTGGCAATCTATATGGAAAAATAGCAAGAGTTTCAATACTCAAAATGCTTTCGACACTCTTGCCAGCCTCAGCAATGAAGACAACAGTTTAAAAGGACTGGAAATGCCATTTTTTCATTTTGTTTTTTTTTCCCCCCAAATATAGAGCATCATTTTATGAAAAATTAATAGTGACTTATTTAATTTGAATACTTGAAATTTTATTTCAGCTCATTAAGTCCACATTTGTAGACAAAGTGTGGTTCAATATGTTTAGTTCAGCCTATTTGGTACATATAGTCACACCATCTTACTTAAGGCCTTTTGGTGCCTAAACCAGAAACTTATCTCCTTAAGCCTCCAATGAAATTCATGACGAGAGACAGATTTCTCCAGAGGGCAATTCAGAGTAAGAATTAACTCAGGTGCTTTGAATTGGACTCCTCCAGAGAACACCCTCCTTCTACTTTTAGGTATATAGTGTGTGACTGGGTTTCTAACTTAGGCACCATGTATCTCCTTGTCCTGGTTTGAGGTGAAACAGAACTAATTCGCGTTTCAGTAATTTTACTTTGCAGCTAAGCCTCTTCTCACTAACTGGACTCTGAAATTAACAGCCTATTGTGCAGACAGTGTTCGCTCTCAGAGCGATGAGACCTGTGTTTACAGCTGATGCCCAGGGATGGTATGCAGAGAGGCCCGTGCTTATACTTATTGCTGTAACACCCACGGGCAGCAAACTTTGTTATTTGCCCCGTTGGAGGGTCAGAAGCGGAAAAGCGTAGAGGGGTCGCACCTGCGGGGAGGAGCGGACAGGACAGGTGACCCAAACCCGCCCAACGGGGTATTCCATCCCATCTGCCTCATGCTCAGTATAAAAGCCGAGAGATCAAAGGGTCGGGGCTCTTTCTTCAATAGACGGTGTCCGAGGAGGACTCTGTTCATCTGCCTTTGATCCCGATCTGTGCATTCCTGAATCAGATCCAGATTCCAGTTCCCATCCATCGCTGAGTCCAGTCTGGGACTTTCCTAGAGCCTGCTGGTGACTTGATCATTATCTTAGGGGCTCAGTACTGGTTTTGGATATCATATATATTTCATTATTTCAATTTTATTAGTAGTATTTCATTAAAGTAGTTTTTTTTTTTTTTCTAAACTCGTAATTCTCTCTCTCTCTTCCTCCTAAGCTTGGAGAGTGAGGTGGGGGAGAGCATCTGTCATTCTGTCTGAGTGGCCAGTCCAGCCCAAACCACGACAGATTTATTGGCGCGCAACGCGGGGCACAAGCAGGGCTCGACCAGGGCTCTGAGAGATTGCCTGAATAGTTAGAATTCCAGCTTGATCAGGAATTAAAACAGACAGCTCACATCATGTCATTCTTAAGCAAAATGTTATATCATACCTTCAGAGAGCTTTGTTTAAAGTTAATTCATGCAGTGCTGCTTAACCTGCCGAATATGTTGTGTGGTTTATTTGCTCTTTGTGTTTGTGTGTGGTGGTTTAAATGCGCTATTCTGCTGTGGTTTGGGATTCAGGTGTATAATATGGTTACTTGGTTTACCTGCATCTCTCAAGCGTCTCATAATGGATTCTGTTACTAATTACACTTTCGATTTTACCTGGGGAAAGTTGACTTCACCCTTTAATGGTTATGCCAAATTGAAACCATCAGAGCGAGGGGATGAAAACCTTTTGGACTGTTTCAAAAATGAATTCTACTTTTTTTAAATCATGATTTTGTCATCAGTTTTCCTGAATGTGTTGCAGGGGTGGTTTTCTATTAAAAATTGGTGCAGGAGTGGGTATCGCGTGACATGTGCTGCTGCTACCCAAATCCCACAAGCCACTCTGCAGCCCACACTGGCACAGGCCACTCTGCGGCCCGTACTAGTGCGAGCTGCTCCATCACCCGCACCGGCACAAGCCACTCCTCAGCCTGCAGCAAAAGCCACTCCCCGGCCTGTAGCTCCATGATGGTTTGGAATAGGACAACCATTTTCTTGCTAAATAGTGAATTCTTTGTAAAATACAATTTACCTGTCTTGAAACAGTTCATGGATATGAGTAAAATTCACAAAATAAGTGTAATTGTGCAGCTAGGTTGAGCGTAGGAAAGTACAATTTCCTGGTGAGTGATAGTTGTGCTTTTTATAATTAGTATATTTGAATGTGATTTCATTTTCATCATACTTTTAGAAAATATGAATTGAGTAGGCTATGAATGTGCAGAGGTTAAATATTCACAAGAAAGAAATGCAACAATGATAGAGATACATTTGTATGCTGGTAAATGTATCTGTCACCTTGTTTAAGCAAATGTCTGAAACAGATTTGCAAGTTGCCTTGAATGTTATAGATTTGTTCAGATGCACGGTTGCTGCATTTCATATGATGTATTATTTAATTTTTATAAGACTTCACTTCAATAGCTAGTCTAATAAAGTTTAATCCTGCAAGCCGTTTTGTTTGACCAATATGCTTTTAATGTAAACCATTGACTGTTTTGAGATAGACACTGTGGTAGGGAAGTTACGATATGCAGAGCATACAGTGAAAGAAATTTCAGCTTGACAAAGGGTTCAAATAAACTTGATCCAGGTTTTGAGCAGTTGGAATCAGTGTACAAGGGAGGGTAGAGAGAAAAAAATTCCCAGTAAAGCTCAGAGGTTCATTTCTTAACTTTTAGCTTAGCAGGACCCCTGGACGCTTTCTGCCAGTCCAGTTGTTCAGGAAAAATGGAAAAAAACAACAACAACAAAAAGCAGCTGCCTAAGGATTCACTTTAGCACTTCTTGAGTTTTCTCCCTTTTCTGCTTCCTTTGCAGTTGTCAAAACCACCTTACTCTTTCTATTACACCAGGCCTGGGCACTCTCTTTCCATAGACCATTTCCTTCTAAATGCCTTTTGGCTTTTACTCAAGTCTCCATCCATCATGGCCTCATTCTGAAAAGCTTTAAAGACAGCAGCTCTGACGAAAACTCTGGAGAAACAAGACAGCTTTCAGGCCTTTCATATACTGACTGGACAAGCAAAGAAGGGAGAAATAGACTTATGTGAGTAAACAATGAAGTTTATATTCAGTAGAAAACAACAAATACTCAACGGCCATTCTCATCCCATGTCTGGGCTTCAGCTGACAGCAAAAAGCTGTCTCAAAACCATCTTTTGCTTCCATTTTTGATCTGGTTTAGAGGCCATTGTGGCCTCTGGTAAGAAAGCACCCTCAAAGACTGCAATCTCTAAGTTAAGCTCTAACCAGCCGGAGTGATTCTCTCCCACCCATGCTCTTGTTAGCTAGTTTGGGGAATAGGTTCGGTGTGGTGTTTATCTAGCAGTTCTGTTCTAACCTGAAGAAGAGTTTTTCTCAGAGGCCATACTGAATGTGTATTCCTCAGCTATATAAAAAAACCTCTAGTGAAATGCTGATTATAGTAACAGAAAATTTGTGCAGCAAACACTTTCAAGAGTTATTAAGAATTCATGAATTCCAACAATGCCCCTATGCATTTTGCCTCTCTTTCCTCTACCTAGGTTTGGTTTTGTTGATTGTGTTCCGTATTTTTCCTAAATGTGTTTTAAGAAACTTGTAGCACAAGAAGAAAAGTATCTTATCCTAAACCATATGAGAGATGCTTATTCTGTTTAGATGAATAATGGAGTGCATGTACGGATGGTATCCATATCTATGGAAAGGTATCCATAGATATCCATCTCTTGTCAAGTCATAACCTTGTTAATGATAGCTAATACTTTAGCCAAGAGTTTCCTTTAATAATTGTTGACTTCTTTTTAATTACTAATGTCTTTGTTTCAAGTAAGTTTACAATATCATAGTGGTGTTTTACTATCTCTACTATACCTGAGTATACCTGTTATTTCGTTTCTATTGATAACAGGTTCTGCCTTCTGTTTTTCTGCACCTTGCTTGTCTTTTCCCATCAGAAAAAAGTTACACTTTTTGTCTTTTGAAAGGCTTGTGCATTTTTTGTTCTCTCAGGCATAGAAGAAATTACTGAATTTAGTAAATTGTAAAATTTCTTGGCCACCCACTTTGAGCTCAGAATGGGCATCTTTCCCATTAACATGTACTTAATCAAATTAAAATTCAGTAGACCTCTGTAGATAACTTTTTATGGATGAAAGTTAAAAATAATGTTATTGAGAATATTTCTGTGATTTGTAAATCTGTACACAAAAAAAAAATAATGTTAGATCAAGGTTACGTATTTCTCATTTCTCAGACTGCACGAGCCTTTTCTGAATTTAAGCCCGCTATACATAGTTTTACCAGTAAGTAGTAGGGTTAAAAGGAATTTGGATATTGCTATGTTGCACAGCAGTCGCTGGAGCACAATTAACTCTCAGCAACCTAATCTTTAAGGAGCAGATTCTTTTTGCCTTCTTATATATAAGAAGCTGTTACCTAAGCATTACTGTATGATTAATTTATTTCAAGACTTATACTTAAATAGCTTCTAAAGTAACAAGGCAAAGAGAGTATCAAGTAGCATCATATTCATATTCAGTATAATAAAGAGACTGTGTTCAAATACTTTCAACAGTTACTTTAATAAAGCTTATACAAAATTAAGTTTTGGAAGAACAGAAAAGGTATTCAGGTCAAATCCAAAAAAGAATTAGAAATGACTGATACTCTGATTTATAAAGAACTGAATTTGAGAGTACTTTTACAGTATGGGAATCCCTGGCTAAAGATTCCATATAGTAAGGACTTCCTTACTGCATCTTTTCTACTTTATTCTCAAGAAAAATAAATTGTAGAGCTTGTGAAAGTAATCTCTTTTAAACTGAGTAAGGAGAAGGATCTGTGCAAACTTAATATTGCCATATACAATTTATCTTCCGTTAGTTTGAGGGTCATCATTTTGGCTGAGCATGGATGAAGATGTCTTATATGTGGAGTACAAAGATTTGCAGTGAAATATGAACAAAACTACGATGCTTGCATTAAAGAAATTGAAACCTATTTATATAAACATACCTTTTCCAGTATTTTCCATACTTTTTTTCCCAGTTCAGTGGAGGAGTTTGTCAGTACCATGCAGAACATGTAAACCTGGTTAGTAAGTTACCTGTGAACCTGTAATTGAACCTTGGATTCAATGGTCACCATAAAGCTCATGGTAACAACATGGCAAAATAATGAAGGTTAAATTCTGCCCTTAAATAATGTTTTGTAGCTTCCCCAAAGCCATGTATGTATTAAATGGCAGAAAGTTGCTAAGAGTCTTTAAGTATCTGGCTTCAAAGCTGTGTAAAGGTAGTGTAAGGACATCGAGAGGAAAAACAATTGGTCCGGAGAGCATTCAGATAAAACCAAGTCTTATCTCTTCTGTTGTACAGAGAAAAACAATTTAACAATCGTGAAGCTTCTCTTCCCTCAAGGATCTTGCAGCCCGCTCACTCCAATCCTGCCCTCAGCTGCTGTTCTGCTATCCATTTATTCTCTCTAGCACCACTTATAAACAGGTGAACATGGACCAGGAAGCAGCATGCGCTGAGAACATGAAGTTTTGCTGGGAACTGCAGCTGAAAAAGAAAGGAGGAAAAGGAGTTCAGGAACTCAGAGTGCTAAAATGCTCTTTCAGCCTTTCCTTCCACTCATACATAGCTGTATCTTGCACAGATGGGAATAGAAAGCAGATTAATGGACAGATCCTATCTTGGTGATTTTTCTTTTTAAGAGACTGGTTCACCACTGGCAAAATATCCTTTTTTTCCCATAGTATTTTTATCTTTAGTCTTATTTATTTTTGCAGCACACAGACTTGTCACTTAAATGGGATGTATTTATTTTTTCCATAAAAATCACTATTTCCAATGTGTTTAATTTCTGTTACTTTACTAAGTAAGCCATTTTTTAAGAATTAAATTAAAAACTGAAGTCAAATATTATTTGCAGACCCATACTTAAGCAAGTAGCTACAGCAAAATTAAGCAAATCCACAGATACTGCAAAGCAAGTCCTGCAGCTATGAAGCCAGATGTGGTATAATACCATTTCACTGGTATGGAAGAGCCTGAGTCTGGTTAGCCAGCAAACTGGGCATTGTGAGTGAAGTTGTATTGATTGCGTGCCAGCCAGGCCACTGACGACTGCATTAGCTCACAACAGAAGTGTCAGTAATCCTGATTTTTGAAAGCAGTAGGAAGGAATGTTTTCTCCAATAGATATTAAGATATTAAGATACTAACTATATTGTAAAACATGTAGACTGGAAATAATTAAATTTAGCATATATATATTTTACTCCCTACATTGTTCTCTAAATAAAGCCACAGTGCACAAGGCAGTCATCTAGGTCAAAAGGAGACAGGAGAGCAGCAATCAAACAGGATAAGGGATAAAAAACAACAGGAAAAAGATAGTAAACACAAGTTACTATTTAAAAGGTTCATGCAATTACTAAGGGGACAAAGAGATAGAACAGGGATATTAATAGTGAACAGAGTAAGTAAAAAGGAAGGATTTTCAAAAAAAGTAGCGTTTGCATTAAAAATAGCATTTTAAAACTTGTGTAAGGAATAACAGCTGTACCAGGATTTGAAATAAAGAAGCTGTTTCCAGCCCTTGTGAAATAGAAAGGTTGCCAGATATAACTGGAGAGGGTGGGAAGAAACATTGACTAGAAGTATACCATGTGTAATCATCTAGCCTAGGTGACATAAATCCTGGAGTCATAGGAAACTAATTGTGTAGTCCTGGACCACAATTAATATCTACATTAACAAGAAAACAAGGGTTGCACAAGAGATTGAGGTTATAAAATTGCCTCAGTCCTGCATCAAGTGAAAATCACAACCTGGGAATTATATATCAAACAGATTGATATTGATTCTAAATAAAATAAAATAAAGGAACAATTGAGTTGGGACTTTAAAGACGACTAATTATTACAATGCTGATTCTTACATTACTTGTCAGGTTTTGTGAAATTTGTCTTTTCAAACTTTCTTTTCTGTATTTGTCTGTTCTGACAGGCTTGCAGACCTAGTCAAAACAGACAGTATCATAATATCTGGATTTCTCCATCTTCTTTGTGATTGAAAGGTCTCATTACATGGAATAACAGCATATTTTGCAGATTAAGTTTAAAAGTGACTCCCTGATAGAAGACAAATTTAAGTTGCTAATGGAAAGAAAAGAAAGTACTGGGCTGTTCCAAAGCAATTAATATTTGCTGGAGACATATAGAGAATATGTGGAGTCATATATGTGAAGTTTGCAAATGATACAACATTTCTGGGGTGAGAAATTATGAGAAGGATGGGATGATAATGCAGAGCAAGGTATGGACCCAGTTGATGACCTGTTTGAAGAGGCTGCTCAATAGCAGCCATGCAAGTGGAGCGTATTCACTACATCAACCCATCCTCCCTCAGGGCAGAAGTTACAACTCCATTAATCTCTTCTTTCTTCCAGTACATCTGGTCTTAAGAATGACCTGGAGCACTTAATTAAGTGGTCACAATTGAATACTGATATGCATAATGATATGCATTTCAAAATGAAGACCACAGGCTGTGCTTACAAAGTTGGAGTTCTTGAGTACAAATATAGGAAGTTATAAAGGTTTTTAATGGTCATTGTGAGTAGATACACTATTGGAATTCATCTAAGAGTTAGCTTGAGAAATACACCCCAAAAATCACAGAATCACAGAATGGTTAGGGTTGGAAGGGACCTCTGGAGATCATATAGTCCAACCCCCCTGCCAGAGCAGGGTCACCTACAGCACGTTACACAGGACAGCGTCCAGGCAGGTTTTGAATGTCTCCAGAGTGGGAGACTCCACAACCTCTCTGGGCAGCCTGTGCCAGTGCTCCACTACCCTCAAGGTAAAGAAGTTCCTCCTCATGTTAAGATGGAACTTCCTATGTTCAAGATTGTGCCCATTACCCCTCGTCCTATCACTGGGCACCACTGAAAAAAGAACAAAAAACCCCCAACCGAACAAAGCTACAAAAAAAAAAAAAAAAGATTGAGGTAATTAAAAATTTTGCTTTTTTTTTCCCAACTGTGTTAAAACTACCACAGTTCAAAAGGAATATTAAAATAATCAAGTGGGAATATGGGAATAAAGGAAATTCACAAAATATATCCAGAATTTGGAATATCAAGCCTGTTGTCACAATGAGTGGCCTTATCCAAGAGGAAGTTGAGAGAAGACTTGCTCTCTCTTTGTAAGTGCGTATGCATGGATGTATTTAAATAGTGTGAGGCATGAAGATTCTTCTATCCAAGGACTGTTAACTGAGGTTAGAGAAATTCCTTGCCGAGTTAGGGTATGATGTCCTAGCAGTCTGAAAGGCAATGCAAAGATGCAACTTCTTACCATCCAGAATCTTTGATGTGAGTTGGAACAGTTTTTGAAGATACGTATGATTTAATTCAGCTTTTCAGAAGAAATCTTCAGCCTGTTTGTACTGAGGAATCATCATAAATCTCTCACGTGGTCTACTGCATCTTCCTGGAGCATTTGTGACACAGTCTTTTTGCTCTAAATACTCTCACAATACTTGGTTTTACAAAAACCTAACTTGTATTAGTCTCACGCTTTAGAGCCTCATTTAGTCATCTGACCAATCAGAAATTAATATTTGTTTCCCCTTCCACAGGAATATCACTTGACCATGACTTGCTAGATTCTTTTCTCCTTTCTGAAACATCGGGGTTTTTTTCCAAATGAAGGTAGGATGAAAAACTGTGGGTGCCGCAGGGAGGTATTAGTTAGAATTGCTGCTCAGCTTGACTGATACACTTGTCGCTCCTGCTCAGGGTAGAGCAAGCCTTTCTTCAGCCCTCCTTTTGCTAAGGTAAATAGATAAAGCTCCTTAAGTTCTGCAACACAAGGCTGATTTTCCAATTTTGGGATTATTCCTTTCTTCAGTGTGTGGTAGAGCTCACCAGCTGGACCATCTGTGTATCTCACTCAACAAATTTCCTGCCATCGGGGAGATACTGGGTATCAATGGTCTGCTGGGCTTTTTTTCTATTCTCACTGTCAGTGTGTTTCAGAGGGTTTTCTAAGAATTCAGAATTTTTGAGTAATTGAAATTGCTGTTTGTTAGAGGGTAGTCAAATGATATGGAAGAATGTATGATGTACGTGTGGCTGACTTCAAAAGTCTAAAAGCCTGTCTGAGAACATTTAGCTAATACCTGTGTTTCAGTTAGGTACCTAGTCTACAAAACTCATCTGGAAGTGATCTGTAGTCAGTGACTGTGTTCTCCAGAGGACAATTCAGCCCACCTATTTTAAGAAGGAATTAATTATCTTCTGGTAACTGATGGTGCAATAAATGAATATTTTAGATTTAGACCATATTCCTTACTTTCTGATGCCTAAGATTAGGTGAACTGGATGCTAACTGCTGTAATATAAAAGCCTAACAATATATTTTTTCTAGTTGAAATATTACTGGCTTAAAATTTGGCTACAGGCAGGTGATACACATTTTTTATTTAGGCTATCGGATTCACTTTTGGGGAATTGTAGAGTTACCGTAGCTGTATCATTGTATTAGCAATTGCCACATAATTTCGGCCACACACATAACATAATCTTTACAGCAGCTCTGTAGTTATTAAATGGGAAAATGAAAATGGGTTTGTTGAGCAACATCATTACTCATAGATGTTTCCTTTGCTATATAGTATTATCTACTGTATTTTTTTCTCTTAGATTGAATAATATTTAAGATCAAAACAATTAAGCAAAATTTGGAAAGTAATTGTACAATAACTATACTCAGACACAAGGATTATAATAAATAGTAAGAACATAATCAAAATACAATTACACATAAAATTTGGTTTGATGTACAGGCTTTTGTGTGATAAATACGCTTTTAATTCAAGCCTTCTAAGCCTTCTTTTTTCTTGTTTTGGTTGGTTGTCTTTTTTTTTTTTTAACATCCATTACTATAAGGATAGGCTAAATTAAAGAAATGGCATGTATGACTAGCAGTCCACCCTTTGGTCAGAATTATTTCATCCTCATGATAAGTGCAGCACAGTGTTATGTGTCTGCTGCTATTAGTTGGAAGACCTAACCCTCAGGTTTGACTAAAACTTTTACTTATTTGGGGGTTTATTATAAGATATTCATACTGTGGAATCGAACCATCGTTAATAGGGAAATCTCCTGCTAAAACTGTGGTCTTGTGGTACTGGGTGAGATATTGTAGTAAAGAGACAGTCCAGGCCATGAAGTGTTAGGATTAAAGGCCTGAGTACTTGTTTCCTATCTTGTTGTTATATATGGAATGATCTGCCAATGAACACTTAAAAACTGTATGATTCAGAGACGAAGTTCACTATGAGATAAAATTATGTAGCATATGCAGCATTCACTCCTTTGGCATATTGTCCTGTTACAGCTTTCATTTGGAATTCTTTGGCATAGGTCTCCAAGTGGCGTTAGAGGGAGGATCTGAAGGTTCAGTGTTCAGATCCTGTGCTCAGCATGGTCAGAGTCATCTATAAAAACAAACAAACATCTTGGACGGAAAAGACATCAGATATCCCCAAGAATAAGTTTCTCTTTTGCTGCATAAAGCTATGCATGTTTGGGGGTGGAGCGGAGGAAGGGTTACCCATTAACTGATATTAACACAATTTCTATTTCTAACTAACATGTGCAACTAGATTTCTCATTAAAAACCGGAGAATTTTCTCATATTTTACTTTAAAATATTTTTAAAATGTCTTAATTAAGTAATTTGATCTAAGGTGAATGTAAAAATCAGTATTACGGAATGAATTAATGTAGCTTTTATTATCATAGCTTGCTTTGTGATAGTGGTGTAGTTTCTGTGAGCTGCTGGAATATGATGTAAGACTTCTGTCCAAGAAGCAGTTAACACAATCATCACACTCTGTGACAAGTTTCTGTGCATTCTAAAACGTGATGATTTTGCTGCACCTGCCTAATACTGTTTCATTAACCTCTGTTCTGAATTTTCGTAATAACAATTTTCTGCTTCATTTTTACTGGGATATCATAAACAAGGGATAAACTCTGAGTTTGTAACTCTAGCAGCATGTTTTCATGCACAGCAGAGGTATAGGTTGAGTATGCACTTGAGCTTTTCCATTTTTTCGGCTCTCTCCTGCTATCAGAGTTAAAATAGCTGCACTCCAATTCTAAGCTTGAACTTCCTGTTAAAAAAGTAAAAGTAACTGCTAGGAAGAAGAACTAACTTACTGGATGTCAGAGGTCCCTTGATGGTGCTAAACTTTAATGGAGGATGAGCTGCCTCTATTTTTCCATGCTGAGATGCCTACCTATTTTGTCTGCTCAGACTGACAGGTCTGAAAATGAATGATTTTTCCTCAGTCATGATGGATACCATTTCTAGACATATTGTAGCATAATGGACAAATAACTTCTCTTAAAGACTTGTCATATAATTTAAAGGAAAAAAAATTGTACCCCTGAGAAAGACATTTCTATCTATATCCTCAGGGAATAATGAGACCTTAGAGCAGAGTCTAAGGCTAAGAGTTGGTTCAAAATACTATGATGTGATGTGCCCTTATCTTCTTTTACAGATAAGACAGGCAGACTGTTTCTTGCACAGAAAATCAAAGAGCAGGCTGTAAAATCGTAGGAAATAAAAAATGACAACTGAAATCTCTCCTTTCCTTTGAAAAATATTTCTTCCAGAAATTATTTTTTTTTCCTCCCCCTGTTCCTTGGTGACACCCACTTACCTGAACTGTAGTGTTCATAGCTGAATCCTGAATGATTCACCTGAATATGGAAAATATAAACCTTCACATTTAATTCCAAATATTTGTGGTGTTAGTAAGCCACCCTGAAAAAAAAAACCCAACCACTTGCTGATTAACAGTAAGAATGCAGAACTAGAAACCACTAAGTCCCCTCACTCCCAAGCACATTGGAGAGATATTCAGGACAAAGAGAGCTTTGTAATTTGGTATATTGATCTATTCCCTTCCCTCAAGCACTTATAAGCCCCTTGAGGTTGTCTTGGAAGCAGCTAGTACATATGTTGTGACCCTTACTTAGGATGACAAGCTTGTAAAGCGGAAGGTGGTGGGAGGTCTGAGACTGCTGCAAGACATGGTCAGAGAGTGATTTACTTGTATGTTGGTATAATCTTATTTGTACAATGTTTTTGTTGTCCCCTGGGGAGGGGGCCACTGTTATCCACAACCCTTCTTCTTCCCCTGCCCCCTAACACACCTGTCCCCTATGGACCTTCCCCATAGGTGAGGAATGTGCGTTCCTATTGCAGTCACCCTACAGCTGAAGGGTCGTAACCTCATGCCTGCACAAAGCATCGTGCATGTGCTGCGACCCTGACAGACAGGCTGGGCGACAGTTCATTTAACTGGAGAAGATGGCCTATAAACCCATGAGAACATTCCAGGTTGAGGAGGAGCCAGCTCCAGGGCATCATGTGGGAACTGCGGAGCTGTGACAAAGAACTGTTCTTCTGGGAGAAGACAGGGAGCTGAAGGGGTCATGTGTGGAATAACTAGCAGTAAAGTCACGATTGCATTTGAGAGATGTGTTCACCTTAGCTCAGAGGACATCATCACCACTGGGTAAAGGAGCAATACCCTTAATCTCCTTCAGCCAATAGCTGATTAGTTTCCTATCATCAACACAAGAGGTCACATGGCTGTTGTAGAACTTTCTGTGTTGGTATCAAAAGCTTTTTTCCCTCCGCAGGTCATAAAGTCAATCAGTGCCTAAGAGGAAGACCTGATTGATGAATATGCGTATCTGTGGATCCAAATGGTAAAGGTGCTCATGATCGGCTCTGAGAGGCTATTTTTTTCCCCAGTTCTTCTCATCTATAGTAAAGGATCTTTCATATGTGCTGAAAGCCCTGCTGAGGGAAGATGTCGGGGGCTGTTACTGCGGGACAACTGGGATGTGTCCAAAATGCCACAGTCCTTAATATTTTGATGCTTTCCATAGAGAAAAGGACAGCTTAGCAAATAGTTTAGAGAAGGCTAAAAATAGAGAAGGTGTGATATAACAAGAAAATACTAAAAAAAAAGATTGGCATCTGTCAAATATCATTAAGTACACCAAATATTAATCATAACAAAGGATGTAATTTATTTTAAATATGAATAGTAATACACATGGAAAACATTATACTATAAAATATGTAATCAGTATTTGGGTACATGATGCCTGTGCATGACAATCCATCATTCTACCTGTTTGCTTTACAAATTCCTATGTGGACCTGATTAATTGGTTTTTGTTCCAGAATTGCTTATCACCACAGCCTCATCTTTTTGAGAGTATAGATAGATTGCTGTTTGGCATGCTTCATTCATTGGAAGTGAGGAGCATTCACCATCTGTGGGCGATGAAACAGAGAGGTATCTGCAGCTGGGTGAAATGTCCAGGGTGACTTGGGTCTGCAGATCTGTATAGACTGGCACGAAGTTGTGAGTGGTTTTTTTATTTGGCAAGGACATTAAATTATCCGTACCAAAAAAGTCAACTAAAATTCCAGAAAGACATTTTAAAATTTGAAAAGACACGTAGATAAAGGTGGGGGATTTTTAATTTTGAGATAACATTTCAACTAGAAAGCTGCTTAAAACTATATAGCAGATTTTAAGGTTAAAATATGTAGCTAAAAACATAGTTTCATTTGATTCAAAACAACATCTGTTGTTTGTTCTAAGCAAACTAGAAAAAGATTGACCCAGAATTGATTAAAAATCGTAGTTTCTCACCAAGGCAAAAACTAATAACATTTTTTTCACAGATCTAGTGAAGTACGTAACATTATGTATTAAAATATCTGAGTTGTATGTGAAAGCGTATTACAAAATCCCTATTGCCATTTATGAGGAAAAATACCGTTTGCAGCCCCTAACCACTTCGTATATGTCATTTCTCTGGAGGAAGTATGATTTTTATTTACTGGAAAAGTGTCACTGATGAACAGACTGTAAATAGTAAAATACGTTAGTCTGTTTTGTTTTATGTATAGACCAGACTTACAGGATGGACCTGTTTCTTGCGTAGAGGTTATGAGTGGTCCTATTGCAGAATAGTGTATTCTGTGTTTGATTTGACTCACAAACTTTTACACCTTTTCATGGGCGGGGGGGGAGATAGGAAAAAAGTGATAAAAGCACAGCTTTTGCTGCCTCACTATTTGGCCAAAATACCTCTTCATTTGAATAAGCCTCTTGCCTTGTAGGAAAAAAGAATTGTGCGTGAATTATGTACAGCATCTTCCGGCCAAGGGCCATGGTTACCTAGGATGTAGAAATAGTTGAATGCCTAAATTTTTCTAGAGTATGTTTTCTGCTGTGTTGACTGGGATGCAGAAAAGGTAAGGCCAGAATTTTCAACTTTTGCTGCCTAATTGCAGAAAATTCAGCTGTGGCTGGGTACCTGGAGTATTGCAAGTGCATGCTAATAGTGGAATTCAAGTAGTTCATTTAAAGTCTATTTGAAGGCTTATAAAACTTAGTGCTAAGTGTCTTTAGAAAGGAATACACTGAGAATTAAAGCTCCTAAATTACAGCTTTTATTGTTGCTTCTTAAATTACAGCGGAATTGCAGTCCACAAATTAAGTAATTGACCACGACCCTCATTAAAAGTCAATATTTATGGAAATTGCTGCATTCTGGGATCTGAGGAACTGAAGCATTGCTCTATACACAGAAAAGGCAATGACTATTTGTATGGCATACAGAGCAATATTTTAATAACACTACTGAGGCAAAGAACCTCAGTTATAACTTGTGTCTTACAATGAACTGTTTGTAAATCTCTAAAAACTATTTTAATTTTCTTCTTTTTTCATCATAATGCTGGAAAATACATTCTCACAAATGTAAACATAAATACTAAGCTTAAATAAATCTGTTTATACAATAAATTCTTTTGAGCTTCTAGTAGCTAAAATGAGTTAACAAAAATGCAAGCCAATTCTGATGGAGGACAAAAAACCAACTGACCGTGGTTGCTCTGGTAACAAATTGCCTTTCTCTCTGTGTGTGTAGGCATGCATGAATATGAGACAGATATCTGTATATAGCTCATAGCTAGTTGCATATTTGTACACGTCCATTTACGTGTGCATCTTTCCCTCAGATTCCTTCACATGTTGTATTACTCATGGATTTATCTTTTTTTCCCTTTAAATTTCATTAATCATCCTTGTAAATGGAATACTTCCCTTGAGTGACATTTTTATGTTAAAATTATATTATATTTGATTTGAAAAGCAACCTAATTAAGGTAGGCTTCCTGTAAGCTATTTAAGTCTTACCTCCCAGTGGAATCGTGGAACATTTAGAAAAATAATGAATTACATCTTATATAATCTTTATTGCAACTTTTTAGAATGAATAATATATTCTGTTTGGGTTGAAATAACATATCCCTAAGGTACAATTCGTTTCCACAAATTAGATTGGTCCCTCACATACAAGATTATTAAGCATGAAGAAGAAAGTTACTTGGTTCTGTGTGCCCCCTAGGAATAGTACTTCTTCCTTCACATATAAGCTTTAAATGGAGCCTGATTCAAGACAAACCTGGTAAATAGTTAAAAGAATGATGCAGTCGCTTGGGCTCACATATTAACTTCTTTTTTTAAATTTTCCTCCTTTTTTGTTTTGAATACGATTGGTATGTACAGCTCAAAGTGAAACACAACAGAGATCTTACTATGATTCTCTGTTTTTATAGGTACTGGATGTCGGTTTTAAGTTCTTTCTAGCTTTACCCATCTCTTAGTTGATTAAAAAAACTCTGTGATTCATTCTGATTGTCAAAGAAGGGTTGAGTTGTTATTTCTATACAAAATTGTGATTCTACCAGTAGTATGAAGTGGGGTGGAACATGTTCAACACAGAGCTACCATTAAATAATTTATGAGCCTGATAGTTCCTCTGGAAAAGGCTTGAATAACAAGTTATGTGATGAATCATGGAAAATAATTTGCAAACGATGGAACAAAAAGATTGCCTAAGATAGTCATGTGTTTCATGTGGTTCTCAGTGTGTTCTCTTTATAATTGCATTAAATAATCATTTGGCTTTTTGCATGAAGAATGAGGTTCCAAGTCACTTTAATAGTTTGAGAAAAACAAATACTACTGCTCATAGTTAAAAACTCCACTCCGAGTTACATTTTAAAAACACAGCTGTATTTAGTGTTTATACTAAATAAGGAAATTAGTAAAATCAAAATTAGATCATGCAGTGTTTCCTGTCATATCTGTTGATTCTATAAAAGGATATTAGTTGAAGTAGTGCAAAGACAATACAGTTATTTTTTAAGTGGGCTGGTAACTATATCTAAAAGTCCTGTTGAATTGAAACTTAAGTAGTTTTGAAAGCAAAATGGATATAAAAATAATGCTTCTTTAACTTTTTATTTTTCTGAGAATTTTCCATCTTTCTTTTTGTTAAATGTCTATTTAGACTAGTTTCCCCAATTTATATTAGCTTCTATTCTGCTAGTACCTGAACTTGAATTATTCATCTAATCTGTTCAGTGCTATAAGTAGGTTGTCCCAGTCTGTTTTTCACCAACGTCAAAAATGCATGTACTTTAGCTCTTAGATAGGTTTCTACTCTTATAGTTAAGGTTATCCAAATGAGTGCTTCATACAATGTCATAATGATCAAAATATCAGACATCCCAGGAAGTTCCAGCTGTTCTTGTCAGTGCTAACATTTGGACAAACCTGATGCAGAGGATGGCTAGAATTTTAAACCACGTTTTCAACTAGCCATGCTTACACCTAGCATAAATGATACAACTGGTAAGAGCTGGGAAGATCTATCATATGTAAAATCTTTTATTGTTGCTGCAATCTAAGCCAGGAAGAGCAGTTTTTAAGCGGTTAATGAGGTAAAGTTACTTCCATAAGCTCATCAGAATTTTTAGCATCTTTACAGATCAATAGTAATGGACACTCATATTAGTCTTGGATTTTTTCTTTTCTTTTCCTTTTTCCTTGGAAAAAAATGTGTTCCTGTAAGGGAAGGTATGAACTTTCTAAACTTTCTTCAAATAAAGGATGTTCTGATGGTTAGAGAGGTAAAAATGAATTGGGAGGCCAAGGCTCAACTGCTCGCTCCTTTATCTGCACTGTAGACCTCAGAAGAGTCAGCTGGAAGATGGAGGTAGGGATTTCTCTCACAAAGGTGAAGATGTCGGGAG
>NW_009647735.1:4186652-4189619 GCF_000708025.1 Charadrius vociferus | reverse complement strand
TCTAGTTAGTGTTTTGGAGAAAAAAACTTAGAGTAGTATCACAGTTCTTCAAATGAAAAAAAGAAAAGTAGAAATAGAAAGGGGAGATAAAAAAGGTGAGAAATATGCTTTTGAGGAAAAGTGTCTCACATTGTCCTGTGCATGGATACTATGACTTGTACATCAAGGAATCATGTATCCAGTCCATGATAGATAAAAGTGTTTTTACCCAGTGGTCAGACCCTAGGTGTTTGCTTATTTAATGCAGTAATATATTAAACTCAGCCTATAGTATGTGTGCACACATATAGAACAACAGGATGAATTACACCTCTGATTACTGTGCTTGAACACAGATTTGCTCCTCCTTTGCTTTTTGTTTGAGTAGAAAAGTTGATAGCTTTTTGACATAACTGAGGGGCTGTTTTATTTGACGATGAACAGCAAATTTTGATTTAAGAAAAGGCTGGTTTGTTTGAAGAAAAAACTCAATGTGTGAAACAGTGAATCATCCCCAGGAAATTGCTTCTATTCAACCCAGCCACAGCTGGAACTAATTTCAGGTACCTCAGGTGCCCAAGGGTAGTGGAGCATGGGGCATTGCTGGTGTGGGGGGGAGATAAGGCAGTGGTCTTTATAGTTCCCTCTGGTTTCCTCCAAGGAAACCTCTCCAGGTGCAGTGTCATAGACATGTGTTTCTGCATGACACATGTTCTGAAATGTTGTTACAGGGCTGTTGTGAACTCTATGCCGAGTTCTGAATCAGTGAGAAGCAGAAAGTACCTCAGTGACAGAATGTATGTATTGCTGTTTCCAGCCAGATGTTTTTTCATGTGCTGCAAGTGAGTAAAATGTGAAAGCTTTGTGCATTGTTAAGATAAATTTGTCCTTTAAGAGACAGCATCAGGCCCTAGTGCCTCTCCTCAAAATTCTTCTGTCTGAGGTAGTTTGCTACAGCACTCCAGTACTAACAATAGTGGAGATTGCTCTGCTCTGGATGAGACAGGTGAGGTGCCCTGCCATGGCGACCAGTCGGGGGATAGGTCCAGAACTCAATGTCCAAAGCAGGAATCCTGAATGCTTGGTGCTTGTTGGTTAACATGCATAAGTTTACCCCTCCCTCTCTGTTTGCTTGGATTCCTTAAGAAGGCTGTTGGTATAGTCTTACTGGTTTGTTTGGATTTTCAAGACTTGGATTTTGCTTCCAGGCAGACTCTTTGCAAAGTCATCTTGTGTGGAATTTTTCTGGTTTAGGTTATGGGCTATGAGTTAGGCAAGGAGACTTCTTCCTAAACTTCCTGTGATGGTATAGAGTATTTTGCAGTTTTTGTTTGTTGTTTAATTCCTTAGTCTCATAATGTTTTCCCTGTCCAGGGTGACTTATTTATGGCAGGTGCCTATTTTTCATTATCACTAACTGTGAATTCAACTTGTGTACTGCTTTTGTCATGCCAAAATCTCTTTGTGACTTAAAATTGCCACTGGTGTCCTCACAGGTCTGGGAAAGTGAGATGTGCAAAGACAACACCCTAGGCACTGTTCAAGAACTACTGTTGTGTGTTGAATATAAATATAATTTATTTGTCAAAGATTTAGAAAAAGGGAAGGAGTGGGGAAATGGAGAACATAGAGAGATTTTAAAAAAGGTGAAACCACACAAACCCAAAAACCCGAGATCCACAATGCTGATTCTGCATACGAGCTTGCTCTGATTTCTCTGCCTGAGTTCTGGTTGGTGTTTGAATTGAGGACTAGCAGTATCAGATTTTCTCACTATTCAGGAAATGCCAATAAGATTATACAACACTTAGGAGAATTGAGCAGGCAAGAAAGTTACCTGGAATAATGTTTATTCAAATAGATACTATGTATATTAAAGCTTTCTGAAGTTTCTCTTTTGGCTCGTGTAATGACTTAATCTAATACTGCTGCTATTTCAGTTGTGGTCTCCTTTGAACAGATGTTAATGGTTCTGCTTTTTAATGTAAACCTGAAGTGCCAGGGAGACTCTGAATTTCATCTTGTGTCTGAAATAGTTTATGAATTTTTCCCAGTAAATCCTATTTCCACTGAGACCAGTGGAACTCTTCCATTGACTTCAATGGCCATGACATTATTCACCCTTAATCTGTGCAAGTGACAAACACACTGCAGCATATACATCATATGACGCTATTCCAAAGTCATCAGAATGCCTCTCAATCATCATATCCAGAATTTCATGCACTCTTTCGTACCTTGGCCTTCTAGGAACTTGAATTAATGCTCACAGACTCAGCAGTGACAAAAAACAGTCACCTGCTGTAACGAGCATTTGTTATCTGACCCCCTTTCTGCACTGAATTTATAGAAATTCCAGGGTCCTTTTCCAGTATGCATGTCATTTACAAATCTAAGGCTTGCTTTTTTTCCCTTCCTTCATGAGATCCACAAAAAATAAAGGTAGCGGATTATTTTAAAATCAGTATCCTAGAAGGGGAAAAAAATACCCTTCAGAAGTTGTTTTCAGTTAATAATATCCTTTTTTATTTGTCTTAAAGAACAGATTTAACAGTACACTTAGGATAAACAGTAGCTTTTATTTGAAAACTTGGAACTTTTATATTTTGGAGGAGTCCTGTTTAATCCTGCTTCTATAACTTAGTACTTAGAAAATGGGGAAAGAATTCTCAATTTTTTTGCAGCTTTCAAATTTTCGAAATATTCTAGAGCAGGAAAAAAAAAATGCAAAATATGTATTACAGAAAAGTAGACCCAGGGTCCAGTTCTTTCTGTTGTATTCTGGGCATGTGCCAACTATACTGAAATAACTTGTATTGCTTTCCTGATGTATTCAAGATGCATTCATTCTTCATCTTTACTCTGTCTTTGAGTCATTCGGTTTTAAATGTTGAATGCCATTACTGCGTGGTTTAAGGGATCGGATTTGTTTTGTTGGGGTTTTTGAACTTTTTTCTCTTTTTTCTTTTAATTGCATCCACTGCTATG
>NW_009647735.1:4172316-4186614 GCF_000708025.1 Charadrius vociferus | reverse complement strand
TGTTGAAGGGGAGAGGTAATAGAACAGTAGTAAAAAGCAAAGTCCGAAGTAAGTAAGGATGTGTTTAGAAAGCTGAGAAATCCTTTCAAAGGAAATCATATACATATTAAGAAGGAAATTTTATCTTAGAGAAAATCCTCTGCTTCACACTCCACTGTGCAGTACTCGAAAACCCCTGGTTATTAAAAAGGATGCATTACACAAACTCTGTCGTTAGTGTGAATGCACTTGAGCTCCTGTTTGCTGTCACTTAAAGCGACTTGCTGTACTTGACTCTCTGTAAAGTTTTATATGTCACCCTTCCTCACTGCTTTTCTTTCCATTCCTGTCCTTAATGATTTCTTTGAGTAACCTGATAGATCAATGTGAAGGCTTCTTCCTGTTATTTTTATCCACGTGTCTCACACACTCCTTTCCCACATAGTGTGAGCTTGTCCTGCTCGCTGTCATAGAAGCCCAATAGCCCTTTATACCTCAGAGATATCTCTGGGCTAAAAAACTCATTCTGCCCATTCAGCCCAGGTTATGCATAATATGCAGAACCGCTGATGTAGCACATTAACTTCTTACGTAGTAGCCCAAATGTGTTCCAATTCCAGCATCTAGGTAATGTTTCCTGGCTTTATCACTAGCGCAATATTCAAAATTCAGCCAAGCCGTATGTTGTTGCCGCACATAGTATTTTGCATGAAATGTAATGTGTGA
Source organism: Charadrius vociferus (assembly GCF_000708025.1). Lineage (NCBI taxonomy): Eukaryota > Metazoa > Chordata > Aves > Charadriiformes > Charadriidae > Charadrius > Charadrius vociferus. The sequence continues at coordinate 4,185,909 of NW_009647735.1, read as the reverse complement.
ACCTACTCAATAACAATGTCTCACTAAGATGAATAAATGCCAAAGGCTGGCTTTTATTGCAGTCAGTGTGATGGCTGGGGTGATAGGTTGTTTTTGTTCCCTTCTGAATGATGTCCGTAATTCCACTAGCTTTGTATTTTAATGACAGTGCCTAATGGCCTAATGCTTTTTTTCTAGTCAGTAAATATACTGAACAAATTGCACAGAGCAACAAGGGATATATTGGTTAAAACATGGGATCACCTCCAGAAATTACTCGGAGTTAAATGGCAAAATATCTATGACTGTGTCTGAAGCCCTAGAAAAAGATTAACTTTTGCTCCTTTTTTGTGTGAAAGGAAGTATGCTATTGATGGAGTTATGTGCTTACTAGTTTTTTTGCTTATTTGTCCATTTTATATTTAAAAGTGAGTGATAATATTCAAATCAGTTTATAAAGCAAAAGCTTGAAGTCGGAAGTGCACACAGCAGGCAAGTCTGTCTGCTTTGCAAGGCACTTTGTATTTTCTTTGTTATCAAGCAGCAGGAGCAGGAATACTGCAAAGCAATTACAGAGTGAGCAATACAAACCCATAAAGACTTGTCTTTGTTATTATAAGGACAGTCATTGGACCAACAGTTGTGCGATAATATCTGCCTGTGGCAATAAACAGCCTCATTTATCATTAGCTTAACAGTTTAAAAATTATGCTGACTAAATCAAAATATGCAAATTGATGTTATAGCTAAATAAAGAAAGTTTGGCAAAAAATCAGTTGGTGCTGAATGTTCATGTGATTTCTAGAATTGTCACATGAATTATCACTCTGATATGCAATACTATAACCATATAAATGAGTTCACTAAGATTTATAGCAAACCTAATCTGTGTTCCCCTTGTAATTCATGAAGAGGAACAATCACATTCAATCTGTCTGAGAATGAGAAATCTGCATGTGCAAATTTCCACTGACTCTGCCTTTTAAAGTTTATTACTCCCTTTCGTGTATTCTTTGTGCCTGTAATATTAAGCTGTAAGAGGATAAAATTTAGCAAAAAGAATATTTAAAATAGAGCTGTGCTATCTGTTTTGTTTTGAAGGGTGCTTCTGAGTGAAAGAAAATAAGAAGTAAAAAACATACAGGCTTGGAATTTAGTGGCTATACTTACTACGCTGGGAATCAGTATAGATTCCAGTCCCAAATCTGTGTAATGCCTATAGTTCCACATGGCATATTATATAAAGATGTAAAAGGCAGTCTGTACTCTTATTTCAGAAGCAAATTGTACCATATAAATTGCATAACAAGCTGCCTAGATGAATGTTCCAGGCTCTCTTAAGTCTGTAAATAAATGGTGTGTTTCTAGAACACATGCAAGGTGCTGCTGTCACTTTTCTTATGTAATGTTCTGAGTGATGCAAGGATATTTGTTTCTAACAGAGTGCTTGCATACCTGAAGCAGAGTCAGTGCTTGAAAACTATGTTACGTTCTATGAAGTTGTTTCAAATACCATCACTTTCAGTCTAAATGAATCTAAATCAAGTTACACTAATGTATACTGAGGTTCTATTTACTTGATTTCTGCTCCACTGGGAAAAGGGCTTGCAAGACCTTGAATATATTCTACCACCTTGTGGAGAGACAATAATGTCACTTTCTGTCAATTTTAGAAACAGATAAATTGGTAGTAATGTGTTGGATAATTTCACAAGAGTTGAACAGCAACTCTAACTAGAACTAATTGCAAAAAAAAATCTAATCTTGTTGTGCTTTTAAAAAAGTTGGGTTTGAAATCTGCAACTTCACAGAATCCTGTCATGAAGCTGTTAGGTTTTTGGAATTATTATTATTATGGTTGGAAAGAAAACTACCACATTTTATATCATGACTTGCTTTAAAGAACATATATACAATTCAGAATCTAGAATATGATTCTGGCATCAGAAAAGCCCATGTGATTGTAGGAGTTCCTATGCATGGAGATGTAAGAGAAGGAGATATTTTTTTTAAGTGGTAAAAAAGAATAATGCAGTGCTTCTTCCACTTAAAAGCTGAGATATGGTCCTATCAGCTTTATGAGAGACAAGACTATGGACCGTCTGTCAAGACAGAGCTTTCTTTTAATATGTCATGTATAAGCTAAGGAGAAGTAATACCCAAATGGTTATTTTATTGATCCGCCTGATGCCCAGCCTGTCTCTGGGTGACTGCTGAGATTCCCTGCTTTCAGACTCTTCCTTTCTGTAGACAGTGCTAACACAAAGATTGAGCTGGCATTTTTCAGTTTATAACAACAGGTATGGCACCATTTTATCCTTTAGCTGTCCACTTACGTACTGAACATATTTTTAATTTTATTTGATAGCTGACTATTCTGTAGCTGCTGGAATATATTCAAGCAGCACAAAGGAACACTTTTTATTCAATAACATATTTCAGAATTCTCCTGCAAGTTGTTTCCACATCAGGAATTCAACAGCTAACGCTGTCACTAACACTACTAAGACCAAAGTCTACACTGGCAGCAGGTATTTTTGCCGTGAAGTTCACCTATTCATCATTACTACATTATTTTCATTTTTCATTAATTCCAGCCTTATGATGTTTCCAGAATTCCACTTTCATATAGACAGCTCTCAGGTGTGAACTTCACCAACAGCTTGTTTGAATGGCATGTGCAGTAAATCTGACGTAGACAGGCCCAGCCATATTTCCAGTAGCAAGCCATCGGAGGAGATGGCAGAGTAGAGCTTTCAGTCGCACACACAAAGATTTACATCCCATCGGGACTTTTCAGATAGGCTTTAGACACAGTTGTGACTTTTGCTTCAGCTTTCCTTTTGGTATTTTCCTATTCATGCAATGGTGACTGAAAAGAAATTATTCTTTTTGTCAGGGCTTATAATTCAAATAGTCATTTTGTAGGGTGTAAACAACTATAGCTGGAAAGGTGCCAGTTTCACAGTTAAGTCTTCTACAAGACATTTGATCACTGAAATAGTTGGAAATGGTTATAATTAGTATTTTGTGAAGAAAAATGTGATTTAAGGGCAAAACCCACAAAAACATTAGAAAAAATATCAAAACATAGGGATCTAAAAGTGGGAAACAAATTCCCACTCACTAGAGAAGTGAGAGGTAGATGCAAGGAGTCAATTTTTCTAAATTCACTGTAGACGTATTTACAGTCTCACATTCAGTGTCATCAAACTTCCAGCACCCACAGAAGGAGAGGTAATAACTTATGATGTACCCGTGACCTGTAGGACTTCATATCATACTGCTATTCCTACCCATCCAGTTGATTTATTCCGAAAGAGCCATCAGAACTGATTTTTTTTTCTGCAGTGGTCCAGCTTTCATACCCAAACTCTTGTACCAAGGCCAGTTAAACCTTTAAGAGACAATTTCTTTCTTGACTACATTAAAATATACTGAATATGAGGGAAACCTGAACTATAAAGTTATGTTGCCTGTTCCTGACAAGGTTTCTTTGCAGATGTCCTAATTTCCAGGATGATCTGTTCATACATAAAGCAAAGGACGCATCCAAGTGCAGAATGTAAGTTCAGGCAGGCTGTAAATCGTTTCTACCTCCACAATAGGCGACATCTTAGTGTCCTTTTAGGAAGGATATTGAAACTACTGCAAGGAAGGAATCAGAGTCTTTATCTGGCATTAATGCTACAAGAACAGGTGTGACAGCTGACATAGAATTGGATAATGCAAAAAGTGCCAAACTGGCCCACAGAGGAAGTAAGTGCACCCTCAAGTATTATAGAATCATTTAGGTTGGAAAAGACCTTTAAGATCATCAAGTCCAACCATAAAGCTAACATTGCCAAGTCCACCACTAAACTGTGTCCATCAGCACTACATCTACATGTCTTTTAAATACCTCCAGGGATGGTGACTCGATCACGTCCCTGGGCAGCCTATAAATGCTGCTTCTTTCAACAAAGAAAATTTTTCTTAATATCCAATCTAAACCTCCCTTGGCGCAACTTGAGCCTGTTTCCTCTCATCCTATCACTTGTTACTTGGAAGAAGAAACCGACCCCCACCTTAATACAACCACCTTTCAGGTAGTTGCAGAGAGTGATGAGGTCTCCCCTCAGCCTCCTTTTCTCCAGACTAAACAACCCCAGTTCCCTCAGCCGCTCCTCATTAGACTTGTGCTCCAGACCCCTCACCAGTTTCTTTCCACTTCTTTGGTCATCTTTCAGCACCTCAATGTCTTCTTCAGGATTTCCCTCAAATTGACCCTGAGGGTTTTTCTGCAGGAAGTCAGCTAACTGGTTTTCAGAGCTTCTCTGCTTAACACCTACTTTCAGCTTCTGATGGGGAAACGTGAACCCAAAATTGCATGATACATACAGAGATACATTTCTGTGGTGCTGTAATTTTAAGTCGGATGACTCACCATATGGAAAATACAAAAGACAATTAAAAAAACCCCCAAACTCATAACACTGACCACTGTGACTTTTGTTCTCCTTTTCTTTTATATGCTCTTTTTATTCTCTAGCTTTCATTTGTTAGTTTCTTCATTGACTTTAATTAGGCTCTTACTAGGCTTTTGACTTTGCTTGCTACAGAACAGGGCTTGCAAATCCTCTTCAGCTTTATTCTGAACCTCCAGAAGAAAACAGTGCTTTCCAAAAGAGACTCAGAATGACTAGCCTCACATGTACGATTATAGTGTCTGAAATGGTTTATATTACTTTTTTCAAAGATCCCAGGCCCTTTTCCTCTTCTGTATTGGGGCCTGCACTCTGCATTATCATCCACGGACTAAAATGTGCCAGTGTTACAAAGGTGCAAGCAGCAGATAGGCTTGTTCAGAGCAACATGAATGAGGATGCTTCTTCAGACAGATATAATGCCTACTCCCCCCCCAGCTCTAATCTAGGGCCAACTACTTGATATAACAGGTGAATAAACACTGGTTGTCTTCCAAAACAATTCCTGTCATGGTTCCCAACAAATTGTTTCACTATAAAAATTTAATTATTGTGTAGTATAGCATTCCAAACTTTAAGATTATTAGATTTCCACAGAAAAAAATAAAGGATGTAATTTCTTGCCTAAATCTTCCTTTCTTTTATATATATTTCATTGCATCGGTATTGTAGCACAGGTAATTAGAATCTCACTGAATTTTTGTAATAAATTAAAACACTTCCTAGAGCATGCAAAGACATTTTAGCACAATAGATTTGTTTGGCAAAACAGGGTAGAGGTGGTCAGTGGCTTTTTGACATCATTAGTCCTAAATTGTCATCAGCACTTACACACTTAGGCTGCTTTCACCACTTCTTTGTTTGTGGTCCAACATCTCTGGCGCTTTGAAGCAGTTGGAGACCATATGGCACAATAACCTCCAGAGAGTCCTGAGATTGTCACAGTCACTGTAACACAATGACATATTTTTTTCTGTTAAGATGTGCAACTTTGTAGCTGATGGAAAGCTTCTGGAAAACGGGAGTTATGCATATATTATTCACAAAGTACAACTTTGGCTGTTCTGTCTGGGCATTGTCATATTCAGTGCACTCGGGAAGAATGCAATATTTCTTCTCTTTGCCTTTCTTTGCATCCAGGATCATACATGAACCATCCACAGGCAATAGAAACATGAGGTGATAAAAACCCAAAAGATTCCTTACTTCATTAAATAGCGAAAATTAAAATAAAATAAACACAGGGGGCATTTGCATTTTTTTTTGCTTTTTGAAGTTCAGATGTGAAAGGGAAACTGCAAGATGCAAATTAGCTGTTTTTTTAGAACCACATATCTGAGATTGAGCTATTGAAATTAGCATATGATTAACTTCCCATAGAACCTGACTTCTTGTTGCATCCTGTCCCAAGTACATCTCTGCAAGGCAACTTCCTAACATGATATGGCCATACTCAGCTTCCACCTCTTCTCTGTGTTCTAAGTTTATTGAACACTTCTTTCTACCTCTTGAAGTAAATGTTCAAAAGCAATGCCCTGAGTATAAAGGCTGGGGACTTATCTTGGATAAAGGTGCAGAGCACTACTGAGCTCCAAGTATCACAGTCTTGTTAATTGTGTCTGAGTATGCCTGACTGCTGCTCGGTACAATGCACAATACAAAATGCAATCACATGGAACCCATTTTGCTAGGTAATAACACTGCATAGGTTACAGGAACTGCGTAACGGCAGTCAGTCAACTGTGTGCTGGGAAGTGAAGTAATCCTAGCATATAAAAACATCTATAGTTTTGTGATATGCACGTTTTTCAACCAGCTGTTTGAATTACTGTGATCACAATTATATTTTTTTTCAATCATTTTCAATTTAATAACAGCTTGGGCATTCCACTTCTATTCTTTACAATATTGTGTTGCAGTTCAGCTTACTTTGTGAAAATCTGAATGTCTTGGTGAGCCTCTGGTCTCATATTCAGGTAATTCAACATCACAGTAGTTACCCCATATAAAACCAAGTTGTGTGCATATGTATGAATCTCTTTGGCATCCATATAAACAACTGTCACATAATTCTAACCTTTTGTAGACCTTGCTGGGCAGAGTACAAAGATGAGGGATGTGTGTAGCCATGAGGAACCATCCATATATTTGAGACTGTTGACTGCAGACAAGGCAAGTCTGATTTTTGGAGGGTGTTCATGAAGTAACACTTAAGTTTTCATGAACGTAGTTTCAGAGACTCAGATGCAAACCTGTTCAGATCTCATACAGAGGGAAGATAAAAGGTACCTACTGATAGCCCAGGGGAACTTGCTTTATGCATTTGTAATGACACAAATAAGCTCTGCCTCATCTAGCACGGCATATCATTTATAGAGAGAAGTGTTGGAAGTGATCTGTGACTGCATTCTGTCAGGCAAAAATGTGTAGGGTCCAGATTTCTTCTTTCTATGCTTATTAGCAATGAAAGCTGTATATTGACCCTTATTAATCCTGATTGCGTGGTACCAGTGCATCTTGCAGTATGCTAATGGCATTACAAACTGCTATTCTGCTGTGCTTTCCCGCTTTCTTTGTTCACGTATTTTAGGAAGATGGCATTCAGGTATTGCTGACATACTCGCATATCTAGAAACATCAATATTTTTCTTACTGCAGCTCCTGCTTCAACTCACCATATTCATATGGTGAAATGGCTGTAGCTTGATGAACAGACACATACAGGGACCAGACATAAGAAGGGGGAGGTGACATATCAAAAAAGTCATTAAGAGCAGATTCTCTTGACTTTCCTAAGAAAAACAAAAAATACCACATCATTATCGTGATGGTAAATTATTAAGATAATGTATTATCTTCATTCGCTACAGCCTAAGAGTACTGCAGTGGAAGCGGCAAAATCCAAACAACTTAAAAAGAAAATCAAAATGTTATTGCACATCATGAGACTGTGAAGGGAAAAAATTACGACAGAGGCAATAAACTGCGTTATTGTTTAGGCTGTAAGAGCTTTCTTTAATTTCTTGGGATAACAAACAATCCCATCTAATTACAGAAACATTCTTCTTGATTAGGCTTGACTAGTCCTTGCTTGCATCTCACTGTATTTCATGAGCAGATGAACTAAGAGTTCTTGATTGTGTGACAGTCTTGGACAACTGTTGCTACAAATTTGCATTTATAAAAAAAATCTGAACGCAGTTCAGCTACCTCTGTTTGTACCCTTCCAGGGCATCAAATATCCTACTACATCCCTTTGGGGAAAGCCTTGCAATAGCAAAGAGGATAAAGAAAAAGAATGGTGTTCCCCATGTAGCAGTCTCATTTCTCTCGTAACTCCACCGGCAGCCATGAGTCAGTCCTCAAGGCCTGGAGCATTGCTTTGCTGTGCTGGGTGATCCAAATAGGGATGGCTGCTAGCAGTTCTCCAGAGAAACTGAGTAGCACTCAAGAGGAGCCCTCTGGCCACGCTGCAGAACTCCAGGCAGAAAAATGCTTTGACAGGGCACTTCAGCAATAGCTCAGGTAGCGCTGTCTTTGTGCTGCCTACAGAGAGCCTTACAAACTAGTCAACAGTTTGTAACATCCTTTGAGCACAATGTATTGGATAAGATGTAGCTATAATGCAGTGGTAAATGCACGGTGTGCCTATAACCTCCACCACATGCCGAAACACAGGCCTGGTACCTAATGCAGGTACTTGGTAATTTCAGGTAACAAACACAATCTAATATTCTTAAGCAACTGAGTTGAAGCTCTCAGTGTGTATTTCCCAACTTAGAAAGAAAGCAAAACAAAAAAAAGGCGTTATAGGGGATTCACTTTGGCTTTACTGTTGAGGGTTTTTTTACCTCTCTAAAAATTTCCCCTTAAAAAAACCAAAACCACACCTGATTGTCCTGAAGTTTCAAATTCAAACTATTGGGATGTGCCAATTTAACAACTAATATGCCAGTGTAATTACTACTTGTCTCTTTTGTTTTCCTTTGAACGTTAACAAAAAGCATCTCCTCTTTAACTGAAAATCACTCAGAGGGAAAGTCTAAAAACAAGCTTTAGATTAACATGGAAGGAATGAGAGCTGTCTCTCGGTTACATTAAGACTCTTTTTTCCTCATGCATAAGGTAAGTTCAGACCTCAGCAACTGTTAAACTAGTTAACTGTTGTGTTAACTTAAACACTATATTCTCCACACTAATGTGAGTTAGTTGAACTGCATATGAAAAATACATTATTAAAGGAATCTTTTATAATTTATCTTGATTTGAGTCTCATCTAGATGAGTTTTGCCATTAATTACACCCAAAAGTCTAAAGATTCAATTATACAAAATGCTTCAAAAATTGTCTTTATTCAATAACCCTTTTTTTTTTCCTTCTTGCAAGAAATTTAAAGCCTGCTTTAAGTCTGATCATGTTTAAAGAGTGAGAAATTTGCAACTGATCAATGATGTTATATTGTATAGAAATACAACTGTTTTGCTAAAGCTAGCACTATTTAAGCAGAACTTGTTAGAAACTTTCCAGCTAGAAGTATTTTTTTTCTTTGGGAAAGTCAATGTATCTAAGTGAAACTGATCAGTTATATTGTACTTCAATAGCGAAAGACTGCTCAAGCCAGCATATGTGCAACGACCCAGAACAGACGAAGAAATTTGGGACTTCAACTCTGCCACCTGAATGAGGTGCAGTTGAGTCTCAATATTCATAGTGACACTACAAATCACTTGGACCTGTAAAGCAGATCCTAACAGTGTTGAGTAGTGTATGCCTGTCCATAGGGTGCCACGTCACCATGAATATAGTAGTAAGTTAACAGGCAACAGTAGTAATTTTTTCCTAAATAAATTTCTTTTTCAAATTCAATAAAAACTATGTATTTCCCCTTTGGAAAGGGTGGTAATAAAATTTTCTGTACTTTAAAATAAAAAAAAATATGACCTATCAAGAGACCATTTTCTGGTTTCAGAAAACACATTCCTCTCAAAAAAAAAAAAAAGAATTAAAAATGCTGAAGAAGCATTCCATAAAGCAGAACATTTCACCTGAAAATCCCAATTTCAGCGATAATAGTGAAATACGATTACAGAACAAAGGCAGGAAAAGAGCCATTTAATAGTATTTCAGTTTTCTACCTCTGCTTATCAAGATTATCTTGAATTAAATTAATCATTTATTAATAACTTTTTCATTTTTTATAATTAAAAATGTATTTATTTTTTAGCAAATACTTGGATTATTTTTGTAAGATCTGTGGCAGTCTGGGCTCTATGCTTTATCTCAGTGACACCCGAAAACACTTTTAAATGAAGCTTCTATCAGTGTTTCATTCTAAATTCCATTTTTAAGTCAAAGCGATTCATTTATTTTTCCTCTACTGTCCCTTCTGAACTGTGATCCAGCATGTCAAGTTGTAGACCATGTGAACTTCTGCTGCACAGAAAATAGTATGCCTGCACCTAAAAGGACAAATTAATGCCAAGATTATAAAGTGCTTCCCAAGCATGAAGATAACATGGATATCAGCCTTGGATGAAATAGACACTGATCTTTTTATGTTACTCATGCTGCCCGCCATGGTAGGAGCAATCACCTAATGGAAAAAGCACAGCATTAATAGCTGGGTTATTTGACTTAGATTTTCAGTTCAGCTAACATTTCTAGTATGGGTTTAGGTAAGTAACTGTGTGTCAGTTTTCCCAGGATAAAAATAGGTATGCCTGCTCTCATTGGAAATACTGTGAAGACAGTACATTTGAATTCTGAGTCAAGATAACAGGCAACATTTTTTTTTTTCAACTTAGAAATGTAGCTGATAATAAAGAATGGGTAAACATCTCTTATGCTACTGAAATATGTCATTTGCAGCATACTGCTCTTCTGCTAGCACAGAATTTTGTATTTGTCAATAAGTTTTATTCAACATATATACATGTACCTGGTATTACATTTGTATGCATATATGCACACATACGCAATGTTTATTTTTATATACTGTATTTTTACATACACAAGGTTATGTACCTGTACCATTTTGTAGTACAAGTCTAATATTTTCTGTATGCCTAGATGAAACTACATCTTGTTACATGACCATAGTCAATGTCAGTTTAAGCACTTTCTTCATACTGATATAGTAAACAATACACTGAGGGGAAGTGCTTTAGTGTGCAGATGCATCTGAACTCTGTTGAGAAATAATCATCAATACTTGACTTTGCCAGAGCCTTCCCTCAAGAGACAGCACAATTCACTTAAGTGGTTTATCCCAGTAACATGTTTAAACTTCCTAGACTTAGACCAGCTTCCAAAACTTCCTGCAGAGTCAGTGGGAAGACGTTAATATTAAGAAAAACAAAAACACACACACACAGAGAAAACTCAGAACCACATTAAAAAACCCCACAACAAGCATGATCAACCATATCTACTTAGCAGCAGCTGGATTCTTTTTAATGTAGCTGATCAGAGTTTCCCTCTGGAAATACTCCCCCTCCTCTGAGGGCTTCAGGAGCCTGTATTTTTAAGTTAGATATCTTCCAGGTACTATTAAGATTATCTTTTCCATTTAATACAACGTCTCCTCAATGATGTGAACATTTCTGTAGTTTCCTGTTTGTAACAAGCAGGTAATATTTACTGCAAAGGAGAAATTTGAGGCTAAATACCTTGGTATGTGGAAAATTATGACATTTTGAAGCCAGTATGAATATCCAGCTTGGAGGGACCTGTAAGTACTGATAAACAGGTGAGATACATAAAATGTAACAAGATAATGATGAGGAAAAGTAGTGGGATTAAGAAGCTGGCCCAAACTAGTAAAAAATAGTAGGTTTGGTTATTTCAAAGTACTTAATTTTTCAATCATGAGTAAGACATGAGAGGCATTCTCCATGCCTGTGAGTGGGGCAGGACAGAATAAATCAGGATACGTGTGTGCTTCAGGAAGTGTTCTAGCTGTGGCAATGAATGGCAGCGGCTTCCTGTAGAAGGCAAAATAGGTGCTAGTATGCAGAAAAATAAGAGCCTGATTAAGTGGCATCAGTATCAAATTCGCTCCCTATGTCATGACCACGCATTCCAGGCAAGAAGGTGGTCAGAAATGAAGTTCCGGTAAAGGATTAAGAGCTCTGTTTAAGACAGGCTGAGCTGCAGCTCTAAACTAGGTGCATGTGATTAGATTATCAAACAGACAAAATTGAAGAAAGTCAGTCTCGAGTAGAGAAAGCAGCTAATAAGGATAATTAAATTTAAAAATGAAAATGGTTGCAGACAAAGCGGAGAGGAGAGTGGGAACCAAGGGCAGAGTCTTCTGGAAGCCCATAGGGAAATATGGAGACATAATGAACAATGAAAAAGAAGGAGGGGAGGGGAGAAGATAATCACAGAAAGACAAAAAACTTAAAAAAAAAAAGACAATGAAGATTAGTACTAGAGACATCTTACAGGTTGTGAGAAGATACTGAGTCAGCCTACGTCCTGAAGAGGAGCTGTCAGCAACAGTTTTAAGCTGAGAAAACAAGGTTTTCAATCTACATACAATTATACTTTAGAATATTAATTACAATAGAGAACTTTACATTGAAAATGCATATTTGCTTCATGAAAAATAATGCAACCTGAGTTGAATGCCTTCTCGCTGTTGGATTGTATTTCCTGAAAAAAGACAGTAAAGAAATACTTCCTAATATTAAAAGACTTTGTGCTATACTAAATTAAATGAAAGGAATCCTGTTGATTCTACAGTTTGAACATTGAACAGAGGGGTTTGGGTTTTTCTGCATTTGGCTCAGAATGATTCAAAAATCTTAAAATGTAAACACCTTGGTGAAAACCTATTGGAAAGTTGCTGTGGGACCTGTTTGCTCCCCCAATTATTTATAAGTAACTCAGTTTATAAAGTAGATGTAAAAGCCACCAGCAATCTGTCATCATTCATCTGTAGCGAAGTCCCTCAGGGTCCCTAAAGGATAAGGGTCCAAATTCATTCTAATGTAATTTCATTGGCTTACGCTTCACTGAGGCTTGATGCAGTAGGCAACAGCACAGATTTAGCCTAAGTCATTTTTTTATGATGTTCCTGCACAACATTCAGCAACTTCACTGAAGGCAATGGTACAACACCAAAAATTTGGTGTCTAGGAGAGAAAAAACAAGATCAGGCAATTGAACTTAAATCTCACTGAAAAACATATTAGTGGATCCCTCCTCTTTCCAAATACCTGTCTTTTGCTGGCACTGAAATACTCACTACTCTTGAATTGGAATCATGATGTCACTTCTTTCTTCTGGAAAGATGTGTTCCACTTTTACACATCTGAGAGTAGTGTACGTTGACAGTAGTGTTATCACACAGAAGTTGAGCAATGTAAGCTAAGAGCTAGGCTAAACAGGTCAGTAAGTGTCAGATGCTGCTGGGAAGAGAACTGTTAGGAGTATTGCAGGTATCAATGGAGATGGTATTGTGAGAAAGTTGCTCTGACTAACCCAAAAGTTTTCCACTTGGACTGGTCAGAACCATATTCCCAATCCCCGCGGCTCCCAGCGTCCCTGCCGGCTGGGCAGGAGCATCCTGTCCAGCGCTGCCCAAACCAGCACGGCATTGATCAGCATCTTCTCTGCATCCCTGTCGCCGGGGTGTGATCCTCACATCCCTGTCTCCCGGGGCCAGCAGATCCCAAAGCCATGCCTGTACCCCCATCCACTTGCTCTCAGCCGGGCTGCGGTCACAAAAAAATTTCCTCGTGCTTGAAGCTGGGACTATCTACAGCAAATATACCCTTTTATTATCTTTTCCCTGGGTGCAACCCTGCCCCCAATTCCCGAGCATCACCCCTAAAGGACTGTCAGGTGAAGTGCTCTAACCCGGATCCTCCGATCCCTTTTAGTAGGCCTATTTCCCGTTATCTCAGTCTCCCGCGGGACTCCGTTCACATAGAACCCTTTCACTCCGCCCCCTGGCGCCCCTGCTCCTCGCGGAGCAGCACAGCCCACGTGCCGCCCCTTTACCGGTCCCTCTCCTCCCGGAGAAGCCGTTACCCGTGGAGATCCCGATCACGTGGCGCCTCCTTACCGGTCCCTAACCGCGGATCCCGCCCACCTAGCGCCCCTTTACCGGTGTCTTTCCTTACGGAGAAGCAGAACCGCG
>NW_009647735.1:4123637-4172029 GCF_000708025.1 Charadrius vociferus | reverse complement strand
GGCGGTTACAGGGGCTCCCCCCTCACTTCGCAGGTCTCCCGCGGGACTCCGCTCGCCTGGAACCCTTTCGCTTCGCCCCTTCACCGGCCGGTCCCCTCGCAGAGACACGGAACCGCGGCTATAAGGGCTCCGCACTCACCTCGCAGATCATCCTGCGGCTCATTCACACACTTTCAGTCCCGTTCTCCCGCCCGGGTAATACTTAACAGCCAATTTTCTTACCTGGACTTTCCCAGCCGCTCAAGTAATACTTAACAGTCAATGTTCTTACCCAGGTTCCGTGCGCAGAAGTTGTCCGCTGCCGTGCGTAATTCAATTTTGCCACCTTATCAACTTTTCCTTTCTCCCTCCTTTGCTTCGAGAGTCCTCCGCCCAGACAGGACCCGCTGCCCTCCACGAAAGGCAGCAGTAAGTCGCAGACTGCTAAAATCAGCAGGGCCCGGCCCTCCGCCCTCACTGCCTCCTCCCACAAAAACAGGGGTGCTGCTCCCGGACGAGCTCCCAAATTGTGCGAAATGGTCGCTCGTGGATAAACATGTGGAAAGGACAAAGTCTTCAAAGCAAAGATAAAAGCTTATTCCGGATCAAAATAAACACATCAGCTGCCTCTCAAAAAGAGCACACTTGGCTACAAAACTTAAGGTATTTATGTCCTGTCCCCTTTTCCCATTGGTTAGGTACTTTAGGGTGCACATTCTTTCACGACCCGTTAGCCTATCACAAATTCGATTCACACTTTTCTCCTTTTAAGGAGTTGTTTTTCTGAAGTTACACAGCTGTGCTTGTGCGGTCGACACACAAAATGGCCGCTCATAGTCCTGCTTGAGTCGTCGACCTACAAAATGGCTGAAGCAAAACAATTCCCTCTCTCACAGTATTACTGCCTCATAACCTTAGCAAATTAGCCTCTGGATTTTGGATAGGTCAGTGCCTGCTATTAGTGCAACAGGGATTTACACCCTTCAGATTTTTTCCTTAACTTTTTATACAGCTCTTCCTGAGATCAAAATGCACACCAAGAGGTGTATTGTAACAAGAATGAACAAACTGACTATGTATTAACTTAATGCTCTTATTTCTAGACTTGAACAGAAATAAAATGGTACTTGAGGCCATGGGGATTTGAGTCAGGTGGAATGCTAGTGTCCAGAGAAAGCAAAATATTTTGTTCCCTCAGCCACTTGAAAAAAAAAATATCTAAAGAATGTGCCTGCAGGCTAAAACATCATCTTTTCTTCTGTTTAGTCTCCAACAAGGGAAAAATGGGAAATAGCAGGTAGCAAAGAGAAAGTTAGAATATAAATAGTCCATCAAGCTCTTATTTTAATTACAGATGTACATTCTACTTGAAAGCTATAGCAAAAGCACACAGCACAGAGATCCAAAAATTATACAGATGGGTTTTGTCATTGTCTGTACCGTGGCTGGGTCATAAGATGTCTACTACAAAGATGCTTTTACAATATTTTTTTTAAAAAATACACTTACCCACCTCTGCCACAACCTGATAGTTTCCAGGATACTGTAGTGGGGCAGGCTCTTAACTGGCTAAAAGCGCATTAGTTTTTTCTTAGGGACTACTGTTTATCACTTGCTAAATACAGTAGGGTTTGTATATTATTTATAAAATTATCATGTAGTATAATAGTTTTCTTTCTAAAAGTGCTTCCTCTTTATCAGTGATGCCAGTGAGATTTTAAGAATTTTAATAAACATTTTAGGCAAGTCGGAAGTTTGGATGCTAATCGTACGATTTCATGTTAGCAAAGCAGGTTGGACTTCAAGATAGCAAGCAAAACTAGCACTAACATACAAAGCAATAAGTGCAGACATGAATATTTCTCATAATAAACCTCGTGGATTTAAGGCAAGAAATATTTTTTTATTTTTCCATCTCCCAAGCAACTTGAACTATGCAGCTAAAAATTGTTTATCTATCTCGACTATTCCCAAAGTTGAATTATTTTGGTGCCTTTGGTCATTTTCTTGAGGCTTTTGATCTGAATCTGACTTTTATCTCTGGGCTTAGAATTCCAGCTCAACATGGTTTTATAAATGCATATTTATTTATTTAATTTTTTTACATTTACAATATCCAAAACATTATTGTCTGTTTTCACTTTTATTTGTGCTACTGGTCTTATATAAGTACACAAATTCACTTAAAAGTAAAAGATTATGATAATATGTATTAATCTGATTGATCTCCTATTACATTTTACTGCTTTAGCTGTACAGCTGCAATTGTTTGGGGGATTGTCCTGGTTGCGGCAGGGATGGGGTTAATCTCCCCCGGAGCCGGCAGGGGGCGGGTGTTCCATCCCACGTGACCCGTGCCCGGGCTATAAGAGGCGCTGCCGGGGCGAGGAGAGCAGTCGCCACTCGGGGGTGGGCTGCGGCGGTGCGGGTCCGGTCGGTGCGCTTCGCGGCGGTACTGTAATCGCGTTTTCGTCTTTTCTTTTGCTGTTCTGTTAAATTGCACTCTTTTAACCCACGAGTTTTGCCCTGACGATTTCTTTTTCCACGGCTGTGGGAGTTGTGCGAGCGGCTGCGTGGTTCTGTGTCGCTGGCTGAGGCCAGACCACGACAGGGATCATGTAGTCAGGGATAAGATCTCTGAAAAGGAAATGAGACAGGAGTTCATTAGATTAGATGATTTTAATATAAAGACCTCAAATACTGATGACTTCTTCTAAAGCAAATAAACATGGGAATGCCAAACTACTATAAAAATCCACAGTATTTTCTAGTAGTCTCTTTTTACACTTATTTTTATTTTCAGTGAAGATTCTTGGTCCTATTTCGTTCTTCTCTTTCATTCTCTTCTGAAGAAAATTGGTACTTAGCATGTTTTCAGTCAGCTTGATAACTATTGTTTTTGCAGAATTTTTTTCTGAATATTTTCAATATAAATCTGTCTTGAACAAACTTTAGAAATGAGAATGTTCATTTTATCCTAGGACAGAAATTTTTCTCTGTTGGATGCTTTCACTTGACTTACCGCCCCCTGAAGTTATAACACATTTTGACAATTGTTCTAATTCCAATCTCTAAAAGAAAGAAACATTATTTCACTGTGATTGACAGTGGAAACTTTGCAGTTCATTTCAGAGCTGCAGGTAATTAGTCAGTCATTACAGTGTGTTTCGGTTAGATTGCAGAACTTAGTACTGTTTTGCGAGCTACCCAGTCATAAGGGCATGACAACAATGTGTCATTTGCCAAGGACTGCAAAATGAGAGCTTTCAGTTTAGCATGGTATAAGAAAAAAATAAACTTTTACAATAAGCTCTGTGTTTTAATGCTGGATCACATCTGAAACTGCTATCAAACTGTGCTTTGACCACAGCAGGGGAGCATTTGATTAACTACCAACAAGAAAGAACCCGGCGAACAATGAGACATCAAAGACGACAGCTTTCTGACAGCATTTATTGAGCAGTGATTAATGAATGACATAAATGAAGAATGTATAACCTCCGGTATATTTAAGAGGGCTAATCAAGTATCATGAGGTGAAGTTCAAAAGAGTCATTAACTGGTAAAAATAAAGAGCCACAACTAAAAAAATATGATGAAAATTTCAAATTTGCTGTGGTTTAAAAAAGGTCAGTTGTATAGGGTGACGTAACTAATATTCATATTGCAACTTTCTTTTGTAATGAAAAGATCTTAGATTAGTTTAATTTTGGGGGAAGATATGTGTTGATTTCAGTAAGCATTACAATAACTCTTAAAATACTGGCCATGCTTTATTGAAACACAGTCCTTATTTTCTGTCATTTTTTATCATAGCTAGTTACTGTTGAATTTTCAGTGGAAAAACTGAAGAGTGTAAGGAAGAGCAGAAATATTAGAAACAGCAGTGATCCATAATAAGGGGAGAGGTAATTGAATGTTATGACCACTTAAACAATTATTTTGTGCCCTTGGTTTATGTCACCTATAACTAATGGCCCAAATGTGTATGTAACATATTTCATTGCAATCAGATGCAATGTTCAGACCAGTGCTAATCCTCTTGTTTGCTTATACTTCTCTTATGCACTGCAAAATCCCATTCATACTTGCCGAAGTATGATGTTGTGGTCACGACGTGGTCAGAAGCTCAAAACTGTGAGAAAAGTAACGCTTGCCAGTTCCTGTGCTGCTTTCCTCCTGGCAGCTGTTTGATGCTGGTGCTCCTCTTCCAGCATGTGTTCCTCACCACTCGACAGCATGCTCTGCCAAAAATGACAATGTGCTCCCTGGGTGGCTTGCTCCTTTCATATTTCATACTGCATACTCCATCCAGCTGAAGGGAGCCAGCGTTAGAGAGCCTCACATGCAGACATGTACCTAGTGGAATTCACAGTTCTGAATTAGGTACATAAGTCTCTTTTTCCATGCAGGCAGAGCTGGTAACATGCTCGGATCGAAGCCAGCATGTTAAGTAGTAGGCTGTGCAATCTACATAAATAGTAGCACGTGCCAGGCACTGAGGTTTGTCTCAACCAATTTCTTGGAACTGAACAAGGCACCCATCCACAGTTGGAGTGAGGCACAAGCAGTACTTGTCTCACAAAAGGTGGCTACTAGAAGCCCTCTGCTCCCATTTGCAATAGCACAAAAATGAGGACAGTTGTTGGGATTAGAAGAGATCAGATTCAGCTCCCTCCTCTGCCTACAGGGATTGTTAAATCTCTCAGAAGAGTCATAATTAGTGTGCTATGAAGTGTTCTATGGAAGAATGCTCTTGGTTGCTCCTGATGTTATTGCACTTGGCATTAAATAATTAAATCTCTGCTGGAGAAAAGATGCAAGGGAGAGGCGGGGGACAGGAGGGGCAGAGAGAGCAAGCACACCAAGATGACTTTTAAACATAATGTCTAACAAATTCTGACTTGTATTCTCATTCCTATAAATACACCAACATTTCACAATACATAGTCTTTGAAGGAGGAAACATGCAACTCCCCATCCCAAGCAGCTCCTTATCTACTAGACAAATAAAATTTTCTTTTAATTAAATGTTAAGAGATTTTGGGGAGACTCACAGAAAGTCTGTTGTTGCACATGCTCATAGCACTTCTTTCCCGCAGGTAGGGTCAGACACCTTCACTGAGCAGAAATGCATTAGTGTCCCTGAGTAGCTGGACTTGGAGATAAATCCTTTCAGCTAGGTTGCTGAAGAGTGCAAGGCGTCTCGGAAGGAGAGATTTATATACGTGATCTTGATGCTTCTGAAGTGAAAGTTTAACATGTGATAAGGCAGATGTATGGCTGAAGTATTTAATTCGATTAGGAAGCTGTAAGACAGAGGCTTGTATGAGTGCTCCTGAGTGTTGTTTTTCTTATTTGGGGCATGACAACAGATGGAAAAGAGCTGCTCTATTTGATGTCAATCATGTTTGTGACTGGATGATCCATATAGGTCTGCTGATACAGCCACTTCAAACTACACAATTGTACTATTCGGGGGGTGGGGTGTTCTGCTGTGAGAGATTTTCTCTGACTTCACCACTGGGTAGTAATATTTTTTTGTGCGTGCTTCTACATATAAAATGTACTAGAAAGATGTGCTTGGGAAACAACTTCTTCGGTGACAATTGTTTAATTGTATCTGTGGTCTCTGTAGGTAGTAGCCTAAGTATATATAGTTTTCAGAAACTGCGTGTTGAGGCAGTGATGAATATGTTCAATAATTGTTATTTCTCGGCTTTTTGTAATGCTTTAATAAGACAAAGTGATACCTGAAGTTAACACTTCTCTGTGTGAGATTTAATATGCAATCTAATAATAAGAAGTTATCTTGTATCATTCCAAGATAGTAAGCATTTACCAAAAGTTTTGGGGGCTTGAGAAAAGAAAGATCTTTACTTGAGAATTCTAGCATTGCCTCAGTCAGGCTAAAAACAATGTTTCACTGCTTTCAAACCCAGGAAAAGGCAGTTATAATTAGTAATGTTAACTGAAGGCTTTCAAAGATTCTGTTACAGTCTGAGAAACCTTCAGGGGTTAGGAAGGGCAAGGTCACAGTTTCCAGTGTTATGATCCTATTAGTACAGAGCACTTAAGCTAATCTGTGCTGTGTTAAGACTAAGTTAACACCAGTGCTCAGAAATGTTGTTGAAAGTTCAATAGGCAGCACTTAAGAGTTGATGCGACCTCAGAGCTTCTGCGTGGCATGAAAAGCCTCCCTGGCACTGGCTGATACACATGCCTTATTAAGTGCACTGGGTGCAGGTGCACCTTCGTGTTTCTGAAGAGAACTTGCTGTACAGCAGCTCTAATTGCGCCGTTTGTAGCTAGATATTCAAAGTACCAAATATGCTCTCTCCTACTGAGCTACCTGGCTTGAGTCTGTTGGGAAATCGAAGTCCACACATCTTGCTAGACTCATATATACAGATTTATATTTGAACATGATGATGTTCTCAGTTTGGTGTACGGTCTTCAATCCCTCATTATCTCAAAGGAGGATTCATTTCAGTGACAAAGGAAATTGTCTCCATGTATAATTGTTTTTTTTTTCTGGTATTCCTGTGACTCAAAGGCACATTATAAGTGCAAAATAGAAATTTAGTATTTTGAGCTAAGGTGATAAATACCAAGGAAAGTTATTAAGCTCCTATTCATCAAAATTCTAGCAAAACCTCTGGTGTCTTATGGTGATATTCTGTCTTCAGCTGTGTTGTAGAAACCAGATGGCACTACAAAGCTTTACATTTTGCACTGTCTTTATCTGTGATGCTGCGTGAAATTTAACTCCTAAACTTGAAGCAAAAATGAGTTTAAGTGCTCTAGCTCCAGAGGGTGATGATGATCCCTTCCAGTCTCAATATTGCAATACATACTTACTTTCAGAAGTTCATGTTGTGGTAAAGAGGTTATCTTTAACTGAAATTAGCATTTGTCACGCAGTGTGGTCACTGAGGAATTTACTGTCTTTGGGTTTTACTAGTCGTGACTTTCTTCCTTGTCAAGATATGCCTACAGATACTAATAAGCAGCCTGCAGTGCTGTCTGCTTGTCAGACCAGGAGCACCACCATTCCGCCTGTCTTAAAGGGCTGCTCTTTGGCTCAGACATTTCTGCAGGCCCTCACATGTGTTACAGGTTTGTTCTATGTGGGCAATCTAAGGAAACACCTGTCACAGCAAACAGCTGCATCATCTCAGACTCAGTTACGGCAATAGCTTTTCAACATCACCTGTCTTGAGAACTGCCGTGTGCATGTTTCTTTGACATTTCTGGGAAGTTGGTCTTTCAAGTGCCCTAATGCTTGTAGCACCTCATCTTGGCATTGTTTTACTGCTGCCTCCTGGCCGTGAGGTGAGTGAGAAACTGCATCTCATGGTCATCAGAATTGTGCTTTCCTATCTGCCTCTTTCTAATTATTCATTGCCCTTTTTTCACTGAACTGCGGGATCTTTACATCAATGATTATTCCTATCACTTATATCATACCTTGAGCAATGATAGAGAAAACTTAGGAAAAATAGCTTGTAAGTGAATTTGAAAAACAAAGTGATGAATGAAAATATTTATTGCTGACTGTTTACCCCATCTTAAAAAAAAAAAAAGGAAAAAAAGTACCGATTAACTAAACGAGTTTAGTGGTTTAATAAGCTAGTCACATATGTAAAGTTCAGGTGTGCTGACGTTTGTTATAATCAGAAATTATTAGAATACAGCAGATTTTAAATGCAATGTTGGTGACTCACTGAGCCATAAAATAGAGTATGTCAAGGCCTGGCCATGCTCTCTGCTTCCACTGCTCACCTCTCTAACGTGTATGAATCCAAACACTGGACTCTTGGACTGGTGGGTTGCTGAGCGGGAGCAGGCTGTTAGGTATAAATCTGCAATTTATACTAGTCCATAGCCTGACTGCTTGGGCCTCTTGGCTCTATTTATTTTTTTTTTCCAATTCTGCAGTAATCCAAGTACCTTTTTCTCACTAGGAGAAAACTAGTGAGAACTTACTCACTCCAAACTTACGGCACTAGTTTTTCTACTGGATTTCAAGATTATATTACTCTTTGACAGATTTTTCTTCTGTTCTTCACTTATTCTGCTGCTGCTTATTTCTGGAAACTCTTTAGAAGTGTAGAGATTTAACCTTAGCTAAGAGCTTTCACTAAAAGTGGTAGGGGCTTCACAAGGTGTCTATCTCTTTTCTCCCCTGAATTGGATGTTACAAGCTATGTTTATAAACATAAAGCCACAACATGAGAGAGAAATTAAGCTTTATATTGCATGAAAACTATCAGTTTGTCCTCATTTTATTTATTTGTCCTGCATAAGTAGTTTCATGACATCTTTCAAGAAGGACCATTTTTCTCAGCAAAAGCTATAGGTGTTTGCTAGAGAAGCAATGACACATAAATCACCTTTCCTCTCCTGTAACCACTTCTTTCCCAATGAAAGTTTGAGGTTCTGTTTTTTCTACTTGTGTAAGTGGAAGGAGTTACATCAGCAGAAGTTGGTATTTATTTACAAAATCTGTAAGTAAACTAATTTTACTCATTCTCTATCTCAAAAGTTGCATTGATTCTTGCACCAACATACTCAAGCACAGGCATGTGTGCCCAAATAGTTTGTCCAGAATCACTTGTGCCTGACACAGGACAAGACATCAACAATTGAATCCTGTCTTCCATCCCATCATGTCTCTGATGTTCCTGTGTGGCAACATCAAATTCATTTTTGGACTTTTGGACACTTGGAGGCAACAGTTGTTGTGGAATGAGCCTTTGCTTCTGAATCTTGCATGCATTAGTCTCCATAAATCCCAGGCACAGTTGCTGCCTTGTTGTCTTGTTCCCCTTTGAGACAGACCCATCTGTCAGGTTCAAGAAGATCAGGTTTGAGACCATCTGAGGAATCTGAAGGTGCACAAATCCATGGGACCTGATGAGATGCATCCATGGGTCCCGAGGGAACTGATGGATGAAGTTGCCAAGCCACTATCCATCATATCTGAGAAGTCATGGCAGTCTGGTGAAGATCCTGCTGACTAGAAAACGGGAAACGTAACGTAAAAAGGAAAAAAGGAAGACCCAGGGAACTACAGGCCAGTTAGTCTCACCTCTGTGCCCGGCAAGATCATGGAGCAGATCCTCCTGGAAACTATACTGAGGCACATGGAAAATAAGGATGTGATCAGTGACAGCCAACATGCCTTCACTAAGGGCAAGTTGTGTCTCACAAATTGGGTGGCCTTCTACAGGGGTGACAGGGTTGGTGGATAAGGGAAGAGCAACTGACATCATCTACCTGGACTTGTGCAAAGCATTTGACACTATTTGACACTGTCCCACATGATATCCTGGTCTCTAAATTGGAGAGACATGGATTCAACAGAAGGACCACTTGGTGGATAAAGAACTGGCTGGCTGGTCGCACTCAAAGAGTTGCAGTCAACGGCTCGATGTTCAAGTGGAGACCAGTGACGAGTGGTGTTCCTCAGGGGTTGGTACTGGGACCCATGCTGTTCAACATCTTTGTCAGAGACGTGGAGAGTGGGATCAAATGCACCCTCAGCAAGTTTGCCAATGATGCCAAGCTGTTTGGTGAGGTAGACATGCTGTAGGGAAGGGATGCCATCCAGAGAGACCTGGACAGGCTGGAGAGGTGGGCCCAGGCCAACCTCGTGAAGTTCAACAAGGTCAAGTGCAAGGTCCTACATCTGGGTCGGGGCAATCCCAAGCACTAATACGTGCTGATTGACCAGAAGCTCAGCATGAGTCAGCAATGTGCAATCGCAGCCCAGAAGGCCAACAGTGTCCTGGGCTGCATCAGAAGAAGTGTGGCCAGCAGGTCAAGGGAGGTGATTCTGCCCCTCTACTCCACTCTTGTGAGACCCCACCTGGAGTACTGCGTCCAGCTCTGGAGTCCTCAACGTAAGAAAGACATGGACCTGTTGGAGCAGGTCCAGAGGAGGGCCACAAGGATGATCCGAGGGCTGGAGCACCTCTCCTATGAAGACAGGCTGAGAGAGTTGGGGTTGTTCAGCCTGGAGAAGAGAAGGCTCCAGGGAGACCTTATTGTGGCCTTCCAGCGCCTAAAGGGGGCTGACAGGAGAGCTGAAGAGGGACTTTTTACAAGGGCATGTAGTGATATGACGAGGGGGAATGGCTATAAACTGGAAGAGGGCAGGTTTAGATTAAACATTAGGAAAAGGTTTTTCACTTCAAGGGTGGTAAGGCACTGGCACAGGTTGCCCAGAGAGGTTGTTGAGGCCCCATCCCTGGAGGTGTTCAAGGCCAGGCTGGATGTGGCCCTGGGCAACCTGGTCTAGTGGGAGGTGTCCCTGCCTATGGCAGGGGGGTTGGAACTCGATGATCTCCAAGGTCCCTTCCAACCTAAACCATTCTATGAGTCTATGATGGTAGTCTGTTTTCCTGGTCATCTAACTGGAAAACAAGCAGGCTACATGGCATGCTGTAACCCTGATGCTGTTCCCTGCTTGCAGAATGCAGGGTCTTCTGCCAACATATGGTCTGTGGCCATGGTCATACCAGAGCACAGGATTTCTGGTTTTGACAAAAGCAGCACATTCCTCATTTTGTTGCTGGGACTATTGCTACAGTTTCCTCTGTTATCAGTATAGGACGTTCTTTTCAAGTCTTGTTCTGCTGCTTCATCTGGTGCTTACATACACACATTTCTATTTGTACCTCATTTGCATCGCATTCATACCAATCTTCGTATGTCTATTACGAGTCTTTCAAAGGACACTTAAGCAATGTGCTGAGCTGAGCAAATTAAATTGCATTAACATATTAGCATTGTTAAACACATTATATGCCAGCCCTGAGATACCACCAGTTTTATAGAAATTGCCCCCCAGAATACAGTAACAACAAACTGTGTTAAACATGTAATTCTTCCTACCCAGATTGTAGCCTATAGCAGCTATGCCTGTCCTTTCCTTCTGCGGTTGCCATTTTCCCTCTAAACATTAAAGTCCCAGCTATATTTTTCTTTTATTTTTGTCATAATTTTGTGCCGAAGACTGCTGGAAGACATGGAGACTTTAGAAAACACAGTTATCCAAATGGTAGTAAAAGATAATGCATGAGTTCAGCCTTCTGCATTGGTACTTCATTTACCTATGGCATTCTCAAGCTTGCTGCAGTATCTTTAAGGAAGAAAGCTAACTTAATTGCAAACTCAATGTTAAATGAATTTGTAAGTCATGCACACTTTGCACAAGTATGTTCTTCCATGAACTTGAATTGTCATGTTAATTCAGCTTTCTCCTAAAGAGCTTTGAGAGTGATAATCTGATTTTCTCATCTAGTTTCACGTGTAACAGAGAAACAGAGATGACAAACTACTGTCCTGGAGCACAAAATCCTTCTAATGCATAATAGTATTTTAGGAGTCTTAAAATACAGTGAGCTCAATGTTTTCTTTTTTAAAATATATTCAAAAGATACACCTGAAAAATATGCTGCATAATGAAAAGAGATACGAAGTGATTGTGTTGAAAATAACGTATAAAGATGACTTTTACCCTTCAACTCATACTCTATACTGAGCATTCCTCTCTCATATTAGTTTCCAAGTGGATTTTGGTGGCAATAAATAATGAATCTTTGAAATGGCTAGAAGTAAAGAAAGTTCTGCTCCTAGGAATAAAGAGCACTTTTTTTACAGAATCCCCTCCACCCCCTAGACTTATTCTGGAAGCAGTCTTCAACTACAGTGAATAACCCACTCAAATTCGAATGGGCAATTAGTCGTAAGCTTGTCTGAATGCCCAAGGGGGCTGATATGCTCCTTAGTCATATGAAGAAGAGAGTACTAAACAGAAAAATTCAAGAAGCTTTTCATTTAAAGCGGCTGTGATAATAACAGGAGTAAAGCATCTGGGTCTGCTAGCTGTCTACTTGTTAAGGTGCACATACAAAGTGACAGAACTTTGTGCAACACACTTGGGTGTGTTTTCTGCTGCACTCCTCACTCATCTCACAGTCTAGGAAGGCATAGGAACTTGGGGTAATGTCAGAGCTCAAGACAAGCAGATCTGAATGTTTCCTGGGAAGATCCTGAGAATACAAACATTGATGGCTATTCAGACTTGGTGCATAGCAACTGAGAAGTGGCAAAGAGAAGGTACACGTAAGCAGGAGTTATCCTTTCAAACAGGATTCTGTTCCAGAGGTGCTTGCCCATTTCAGAGCAACATATTGCTGTAGTGACACTCATGAAACTCAGTAAAGCCACTGTAAGGCTAGTAAGGCTCAGAAATTCAATCTGAACATCAGCTCTACTGGAGAAAAAGCTGGCTCTCATGCAGCCTATGGAAACTGAGCTTTCCACTACTGGCATTCTGAGAGAGATTACAACACTGGGTAGAGTGTCCTCAAAAATAAAAGCGTCTTCAAAAACCACATCAGACCTTACAGCATTATGTGTGTGTAAATTCATATCCTTGGCTGTAAAAAGATGGTACAGAACCAGTTAAACTTTCCATGCATTGTGCAAAGTAGGTTCTTTATAACATCTTTATCTCATGCAATAGGCTGAATAAGCCACGACTGGAACAATTTTATAAATATTTTGGTAGATTCTCCATCAGCAGTAACTTAAACAAAAAGATAGGATTTTGGGTTTTGAAATGTCCTAGTCAAGCAGGAATTAATTCAAGCAAATGCATTGGTTTGAGCGGACCAGGGGGCTCTTAGATGTCATAATCATGGTCCTCTCTGGACTTAAAAACTTTGAATGTTTGACTGAAGTGTTCTTGAACATGTTGCTCTTCCATGTCAGCTACCATATAGCTGTTGGTAGGATTACAAGGTGAAAGGGACTAAATTGTCTTCTGGCCACAGCTGTGTGTTAGGAGAATAATGAAAAGGTAACTTGTATTTTGTCACATGAAGGAAGTCTTCTGTTTCTGGCCTCCTGGACGATAAACTAAAATATTTCCCTATCAACTCTTATATTGAGAGACCTTTCCTTTCCTGGTGTTTTAATCTGGTTATAATAACAGGCAGGATGGTTGTGCAGATTTCTTCTTCTTTTGTGATAAAGAACACATTTCTGTGTTAATGGTGGAGCGACATGATTCTCTAAGTTTCTATGGGTCAGCTTTCTTTTTTTATTTTGACATTTAAACAACAATGCCATTTATGTGCAGAATTCTTCCTACCAGTGCCAAAGACCTGCCTACAAACTCAGTATCTATTTTTAGATATGCATATTTTAGATGCCATGCTCTTAGTTCTAACAGAGTTTCTGTTGCTTTTTTAAAAAATAAATTAATACGTCTACTTGCATCTGCCCCTCTTCCAGCCTTTTCTTGTAGTAAAGGGTACTGTAAATGATAGCTGAATCTGGTAATTAGACAAGACTTCCCTTTTATGTCCCGCTTTTTTTGTTGTAATGCATTTTGTCTGTTTACTGGCTTGAGGTCCCTTCCCCCCTGTGAGACTTATCTTTTTAATGGCACTCATTTTTAACATGCACAATTTTTCTGTAAGCATGACATTCACTATCTCTATAATAACAATCATTTGGCTTATGATTTAAACCATTACAGCAGTGTACCATGCTGTGAGACTCAAATGCTGGCTTCACTTTTACATTGTTTACTTTCCTATCAGCATGTTGACAGTTCATAACTCTTGGCTACTTCCACATTGACTGCAATTTCGGTAAAGCTCTAGTGGAAATAAAGACAATTGGGTTTTTTTGATTACTTGCCTAAATATGCAGTAGACTTGGTAAACTCCTAGTAAGGTACTGACCTAGATAGTCATTCTAACATGGCATGAATTTGCTAGTAAAGTGTGAAATAGGTGTAGCATCATTTTTTAAAACGTATCTTAAGTCTAACAGACAAAAATCAATGAAAACCTTTTAACAACATAAATACAAGATAGGATATATGAGATGGGATATATATTAAGTACTAAACTAATATACTGACTGTTGCCTGACCGATTTTTTTTTCTTTGCCCCACCCCTCCCCTCTCCCCCCAGGAAGAATACTGCTCCATTTAAGGGATGCTTCTTTCCTTGAACTTTCAGCCATGATGCTCTTTGAGAGTGAAGAAAACAGAAGGGTCTGTTATAGAGGAGATGGTTTTATTTGGATTAATGGAATTTATTTTTATTATCTAATGCGTCTGCAGAGACCTTTGTTCCCTGCAATTAATTTACCTATTTCCCCTGCTCTTTGGTTTTCCAACTAAATCTCTGTAGCCAGCCCAGGCAGCGGGAACATGAGAATGCATTGCTAGGAAAACTCACCTTAGTACAAATGAACTCTGAAAACTTAGCACAAAGGACTTTTGAATATGAGCAAATGACTAGGGCTTTGGGTTTTAAGAGGTTTATGACTTGGATAAATTGAGTGGAGTTTTTTATGGCTGTTTCTCAAGTCATCTCTGCCATAAGATTCTTGGCCACATTTTGAGTCCTGTCCTATTTCAATGAAAAGATCTAAAGAATTTTTTACATGGGAAGGAATTATTTTTCAAAGATATCCAACCTGAGGCATACATGTGTTTAACTTAGGCAATGTTTTATGAGGCAGACAGTTTCTGGTCTGCATATTTTAATCTTAATGAGCCTTCCTTATAAAATGTACACTAGTATTCAATACATGCAAGTGTAAGTGTTCATACAGATTGAATATATATATAAAACTGAAAATTTTTGTTGTACTCATACTTATGTTACTGTGCACTTTTATTTCTTTTCATAATTAGAGTTTGTTTCTTTTGTGGCAACTGTTATTAAAATGGAAAAAAGACACTTTTTGTGTTAAAGATGGTTGAATCTGCTTGTCATAAGCAGTGCAGAGTCAGAATTCGGTTTCTGGACAGATAAGTTTATTTAATAAAATCTCATTTTGCAGGCTTTAATACTAATGAGCTGTGGAGTTTATACTTTCAGATACAACTAATGACTTACCAGTATGTTATGCTATACATGAGTACAGTGTTACCTCGTTGCACAATTATACCAGAAGTTTGCCTTGCTTATATTTAAGCTGCAGGAATTGTGTGATGATATCTTTTTAACAATACATTTCCAGTGTGTTTAGTTGAAGATAAAAAGCTTGAAATTGTGTTTTGAGTATTTATTTTAAAGGCTTAAATCCTAGAGAAATTAGAAATAGTTCAAAATGTTTTTTAATAAATCTTATGTTGGGAAACTGACTGAAAATTTCTGAGTGACTAGAGTTGTAGTGTATTTTTTGCATATGACAAGTATTGTTAATAATGAATAGGTGTGTACCTGTATCTTTTTAGGATAGGATTGCAGGGGCAAGGTGGATGGATTTCATTTGCATCTGCTTTTTGTTACATGATCTCTTCTGTATATTGAGGGAACCAAGCCCATTCTTGATGTCTGGAGGTGAAAATGTATGGGTTTATTTTTCCAGTTTCTTAACTTCCTTATTAGTGTTTCGGTGAAGTTGTATGATATTCTTGCAAAGAATATTTTATAATATTTTACAATTTGGATCATGCTAGTGCAGAAATATTTCTGAACTCTACTTCTCATTTATCTTGTGTTCTAGCATCTGAATTCATATTCTTGTAAAAGTTAAGTGGGTAGGAGGAGGGTAAGGGAGAAACTATTCTTCAAAAATTCTTCTTCCACTTTGAGTTTGCCTTTGGTTTTCATCTTGAAATTAAAATGGATGGACAGAGAATAATTTCTGTTAATGCAGCTGTTACTCAATTTGAGAAAAGGCTAACAGGAAGATAGTGCTCTTAGCCAGGGAGCAAAGGGTGACGAATGTTATTCTGCACATCAAGTTTTTCCAACACTGCCTCTGAAGCAGATGGTACACTAGCTTAAAAAAAAAAAGAAAGAAAGAAAAAGAAAAAAAGAGCATTAGAACCTGTACAGTGTCAATATGCTAGAACAGTCTCCTAAACCTCTTGTCATCTGTGATAAGGACATCAATAATAGTCATTGTCAACCTTTATTAAGTTCAGATCTTCCATTTTTATGTCCCTCAGGATGTTTTTCATTGATATTTTCCCTGGAAAGAGAAAATGACCTACATCAAGCTAGTGTATAAAGCTTCATTCCTTTCCTCAGGGCTCTTATTACAAAAGAAACAAATTATTTTAATTACTCTTTTTCTGGTTTGTGGGGTTATTTTTATTATTTTTTATTTTTATTATGGGTTTGTTTTTTGTTTTGAGTTCCTCTAGTATGTTTAACCTGTTTCTAGATGCAGAAAAGCCCTTGCTTATTAATCCACATAAAAAAAGTCTAAGAAAATAGGAATGTTCCACTTCCAAACAAATAAAAAGGAAGATGTCAAGAAAATTAGATCCATGCTTCCTCTTCTCCAGGGATTTGTCTAACTGTTATGGCTGATGTTCCTTAGTTTACATGTGTAGTTAATTTTTTAGATTTTCAGTAGCTCTTGCAGGTTGAGCTACCAGTGACCGGCACAACATCAGCTCTTCAGTTTGGTTTTGGTGGGGTTTTTTTGGCTTTGTTTTTTTCTTTTTTTAAAAAAAAATGACAACCAGAAAGATAAAGTTCCTGACTCTGGATTGAGTTTGAAGTCTTTTCAAGCATGGGACATAGTTGGTTTGGAGAATGGAAGTTGATTTGTTCAAAACCAAGTGATTTAGTTCACTATTTGACTTTTACTGAAGGAAGAGAAGGAAATTATTTCTAAATTCATCCAGTGTTATGTTCTTTTCAGTGCTCTCAGCAGTTCTTTTGAATGTGAGGAAAAAATATACCACGTCAGAGGAGAAAGGCTCACACATACAGCATGGCTACAATTAACCAGGAATTGTATATATTGTACCTGAAGTTTTAGGAATCCATGACTTGAATTGTTGCTCCTTTTGAAATTATTTTCTATACAATGAACTATTTTCTCAAACCTTGTTAGAGATTTTGGCTAGAAATAGAGAAATATTCTCACACAAAACAAGAAAAGAAAATTGTCCCAAAAATACTTGGAAGAGCAAGCAGACTTGCCTGAGGCTGCAAAGACTTGAAACCAGATATTAGATCCAAAGATACTTCTCATATTTTATGTTAATGTATATTTTTTTTATCTAAAATTCAGAATATCAAACCATGTTTTGGAGCTGGTTTCTCATGCCTTTCACTTACAAATGAAACTGTACAATCTAACACTCAGCTCTGCAAAGTCACTCTGAGAACAGAGCATCGAACAGACGTGTTCTCATACCTGGCAATTTTATAATCCAGAAAGTATTTTGGTGCCAGTCCTGCAGACCTCTGTGAATTTAATTGCACAAACTAGCTTGTAAATTATTCTTTAAATGTCATGTAGCTTTTACTATAGATTTGATGATACACTGACAGTATTGTCTCTATTTACCCCAAATTTGAGCACATCTAGTAAAAAACAAATTACAGCACAAAATAGAAATAGGTCTATCACAAAGTCCCTTGAACTGGATGTCTTTTTCTGTTTTCAACTAGATCTACAAAAAGATCATCCTTTTTTTTACTATAACTTGTCCAACTGATTTCAATTGCATGTTTAGGTTCAGTTAAAAACCCAACTGATAGTAAAGCTTGTTAAAGAATTGAATATACTTCCAGCCTGGTTATAAATTCTCATAAACCTGAAACGAGTTGCCAACAAATCTAGACTGAACAATTTCAAATATGAATAGCTGTAAAGTCTGGATAATCGTCATTATGGTTGGGAGATATCTGAGATCCTGTGATCATATTTTTGTGTGCCAGGCAAAGAACTTGGTGAGTAGAAAGACATCTCTGCTCAATGTAGGAGCTGGGATACATGAAACTACTTCTTTAAAAATATGTATCAGTGGAGTTCCATATATTAGTTAATTTCTTTGCTTGTTTGTGAGGCTTTTCTTCCTTTTTTTTTTTTTAGTGAATTTTGATCAACCAGTCCCACTTCAAGTTTCATTAGTGCAGTGTTTGCAGAGCTCAGGAAATTTCTTTCTCTGGTGTCACTTACAAGAGACTCTTCAGG
Organism: Charadrius vociferus; assembly: GCF_000708025.1. NCBI lineage: Eukaryota > Metazoa > Chordata > Aves > Charadriiformes > Charadriidae > Charadrius > Charadrius vociferus. Next base: position 4,154,064 of record NW_009647735.1, on the reverse strand, counting down.
TGGTGAATGTACTCATCATCCTTCTTTTGTCAGCGTTACGGGACTTCATTACAGTGTGCAAGCACTTAAAAGGGGAATGCCTACTGTGTGAAAGACCTGCGCAGCTTATGAAAGAAGATATCCTATAGTGTCATTATGAGTTGTCAATGCAATTGTACCTCAGGCCATTCCCACAACATATCTAATTCTGTTCCGCTCTGACCCCTTTCATGCCAGAAAATGGTAGAATTGTGCAGTTGTGTCTTTGAAAAGTGGCATAGAGCCTGGCACAATAGATGCCTTATAATATCATACAGCATATTGAGCTAGACCTACAGAGATTTTGAAAGAGATTAAATTATGCTGATCATCATATGGGAGAGTTCAGTGTTATCTTCAATCTTAAAAATAAAACACAGGTGTACATTTTTTTTTTCCATTGAAAGTCACTCTATAAAATGACATGAACAAATAAAATGAAATGATCATGAAAGTCAGCACTGGCCTGAAAATGCACCTTTTTTTTTTTTTTAAAAGTTCAAATCCAAGGGTTCTGTGTGAGCCTTTCTAACACTAGAGTATCATCTGACACGAATCCACCAAAGGGACTGCACTCTGTGAAGCAACTTAAATGTCTCTGGCATCTGAAGTAGTGTAGTACTGTAAGTTTCTTGTGTGCATGAGGAAATTGGAAAGACAATATTGTTCTCTAATTTGGCTTATGATTAACAGACAACTTATGTTTTTCTCTTAGAGTGGACTGGAACTGGTGCATGTGACACAGCCCTTCCTCATCCCCAGAGTGGACACACAAGTTAAATTAGTTGTCTGAACCACGTGTTGGTGGGAAGGTATCTGTGACATCTGGTCACATCTTCCAGCTATTGCAGAGAAGGGGCGGAGTCAAAGGTGTCTGAGAGGAGGAGAGCTGCAGGATCCTGCTAGGTGTAGTTCAGTGATGACAGACATGCATGTGAATCTTGAATTTATATGTAGGTAAGCACTTCCCTTCCTCACCTCACTTCTATACATTGCCATATCCAGATTTAGTGCCTGATTTTCTTCCTGTTATATAGTTGTGAGGGCACGTAGTCTAGGAAATCTTCAATTGATTTACTCCTTTTTCATCTACCTTCCCCAATTTAAAGCTATAGTTCCTGGGAGAAGGCAAAGGAATATGAAAGCAAAATTATGTTCACCTCTTGGCTTTCTGTTGTAAGCATAATACCCGGAGTGTTTTTGCCATATTAATGTGTAGCTCATAATTGTTAATATTGCCAGTGATTTCCTGATGAGCCTCTTAACTTTAAGCAATGCTGTGACTCAATCCCTTTCCCTGTAGCATTAAGAACTAATTTGACAGTTGCTACAGGCAAAGCTGCAAGATGACTCAGATTGTCAAATGTCCTTTGTCCTCACAAATGCAAAATCCTCCAGCCAAGTTTCAAATGCAATTCCATTTTATTCTAATTTATTGTTCATTTCTCTTCTTGACATAGCAGCTCCCTAACAAGTCCGTGCATCATTACTTAAATGCTTGCTCACAAAGGACTGTTGTCAATCACTGGCACAGAACATCAAGCAGAAAGAATGTCTGATCAAACACATTTTGAAAGGTCTGCCACAACAATAGAGAAAAGCTGAATCAAACTGGGGGGAAGGGAAGGGCTAAACAAGCCTTATTTTTGTCAAGCAGATGAGATTATTTTAAATAGGCCTAAGACTCTGAAAATCTTGTGGAATTAATTCATTTCTAAATAATTCTTAGAGTGCATATTTTTTTAAGCATTGATGATAATGCAAGTGGTAGATAAAGTACTAATACCAATAAGCATAGCAAAAATGAACCATCAGACCATTCAGACCTTCCTGGGGCTGCAAAGAACCTTGGAGTCAGCCTGAAAATGGCTAAAAATAAAATGAGAAATGATTGCTCTGAGGGCGAATCACTCCTGGGTCATCTGTATTAACGGTAATAAGAACATTTAAAATAATCATAATTTTTTCATGCATCTTCTTGAGTCATGATCTTGATTTTATTCATTTTTAAATGCCCACAATAAGAGAACACCTGTGGTTCCGTTTTACAAACAGTATGTTTGCTTTTAATTTATTCTAAGATATAATTGTTCTTTACATAATGGATCAAAGCCTCCATCAGTTCAAGCAGTAAACTACACAAAGGAATTGATCAATTTTAAATTCAAAATACTAAAATAGATTTTTTCATTTTGTGTACCTCAATGAAAGTAATTAGATTTCTTTTCCCTAATATGAGAGGAATTTAACAGTGTATAGCCTTGAACTTCCCCTGATCTCTGCACTGTAGCTGCATACAAATCAATAACACTTTTCACTTAGAAGAGTTTATGTCCTTGTCAGCTCAAAATTCTGGTCACTCAGGGCTGTCATGCTGAAGGTGAGCTTTGCACATCTCTCTGGATTTGTTTATTGCTCCTGGTGGGGCAAGGAATGGGAGTGGGAGGAAAATAGCAACAATTTTATGATTCTCTGCCAACCCTACTTCACCCCAAATCTTAAAAAATATGAAAGTTTTTCTCACAAATGGGAAAGTGCTGCAACCTCTGAAGAATTTCTGGTATGACATTCCTCTGAGGATGTCTCGGTGGTTGGGCAGCAAGAACAGCAGACTGTGGGTTTCAGTTGTACTGAACAGGGTTCCTGCTCTGGGCACTGAGGCAGGAGACCAAAAGGAAAAGCAGTATATGACAATTTAATACAGCAATAACTCACATGCATAAAGAAATAGTGATATATGGCTAGCGTTATTTGATCTCAAAGTTTTATATGCCTCACTGTGAAATTGCCTTTTAAGTTGCTTTAATTTAATTCTCTATGTTGGTTTTTTTTTTAAATTAAAAAAACCCACCCCCTCCATTGTGTGAAACTGCAGTATTCCCATGGTCCACCATTTGTCTTTACACACAGATTCTTTTGATGAATTGAAAAGCTGAAATAAAATCATTATGTATGGCTAAACAAAATTATGTAAAGTACATGAATATTCTTGAGGTAAGGTTAAAGGAAACCTGGCTAGGAAGCACCATTAGTCTCAGAAGAGCTGAGCAGTTTATGAGACCAGTGTGTTGTGAGTGTGTGTCCTAAACCACAATTGAGAGGGGATCCACTGTTTCGAACAAGTTTTCTACTCTCCCCTCCTTCAGTATTTGCTGGGGCTTGTTGGGGTTGTTTGTTTCCAGCTGGTGATCTAGAGCACCCCATTCTCTGGTAAGAAAGTGGACATATTGCACAACCCCAGCCATAACAATAATAATAATAATAAATGTTAATAAATTATAATAATAAAATTTCATAATAATAAAATTACATAATAATAATTATTAATAAAAATAATCTTATTCTGAGAACCAGCCACTAGAGGTGAAGACACTTCTGCTGAAAGTGAATTCTTACTGAGCATGAAGAAAGCTGGGACCTCGAGTCCTGGACTCAGTGGCAGGGTCTGGAGTACACTGCTGTGACTGCAGCCTGAACCAATGCTATAACATGGCTATTCATGGAGTAAAACACAACATAAAGATGCTATAACCTTTTTAAAAGACTCTGTGGAACTTTTGGGATAGCTTCATCTAGAAACTGGTAGCATAGTTAACAGCAAAGAGATTTGTAGCTTTAATGGCAGTGGAATTCATCCATGATAGAGTTTAAGATAATGAAAGATAATATATGTATTGGGAAGGGTAATGGAGAAATAAGCTACATTTATCATAGAATCATAGAATCATAAAGGCTGGAAAAGACCTTTAAGATCATCAAGTCCAACCATTATCTAGCTCTACCAGGCCCACTTCTAAACCATGTCTCTGAGCACCATATCTAGATAGCTTTTAAATAGCCAAGGATGGCTATTCAACCACTTCCCTGGGCAGCCTGTTCTAGTCTTTGATTACCCTTTCAGTGTAGAAGTTTTTCCTAATGTCTAACCTAAGCCTCCCCTGGTGCAACTTGATGCCATTTCCTCTTGTCCTATCGGTTGTAACTTGTGAGAAGAGACCAATGCCCACCTTTCTCCTTTCAGGTAGTTGCGAAGAGCAACAAGGTCTCGCCTCAGCCTCCTTTTCTCCAGACTAAACAACCCCAAGTCCCTCAGCTACTCCTTATAAGACATTCTCAAAAACCTTCACCAGCTTCGTTGCCCTTCTTTGGATATGCTCCAGCACCTCAATGTCCTTCTTATACTGTGGCGCCCAAAATTGAACACAGTACTCAAGGTGCAGCATCACCAGTGCCTAATCACTCCTGTAGCCCTGCTGGCTACACTATTCCTGATGCAGGCCAGGATGCCATTGGCCGCCTTGGCCACCTGGGCACAGTGCTGGCTCATGTTAAGCCAGCTCTCGACCAACACTAACAGGCCCTTTTCTGCCAGGCAGCTTTCCAGCCACTCCTCCCCAAGCCTGTAGCATTGCATGGGGTTGTTGTGGCCCAAGTGCAGGACTCAACACTTGGCCTTGTTGAAGCTCATACTGTTGGCCTCAGCCCATAGATCCAGCCTGGCCAGGTCTCTCTGAAGAGCTCTCCTACCCTCAAGCAGAACAACAGTTCTACCTAACATGGTGTTGTCTGCAAACTTACTGAGGGTGCTCTCAATCGCCTCGTCAAGATCATTAATAAAGGTATTAAACAGGAGCGGCCTCACACTGACCCCCGTGGAAGACCACTCATGACCCGCCACCAACTGGATTTAACTCCATTCACCACCACTCTCTGGGCCTGGCCATCCAGCCAGTGTTTGATCCAGCAGAGTGTACTCCTGTCCAAGCCTTGGGTAGCCATTGTTTTCATGAGAATCATAGAATCATAGAATGGTTTAGGTTGGAAAGGACCTTGAAGATCATCGAGTTCCAACCTCCCTGCCACGGGCAGGGACACCTCCGACAATGCTGCGGGGAACGGTATCAAAGGCTTTACTGAAGTACAGGTAAATAATATCCACAGCCTTTCCCTCATCCACCAAGCGGGTCACCTTGTCATAGAAGGAGATTATGCAAGGGTTGAACTCAAGAAACTGACTCCACTCCATGGAGGGGAAAAGCAACCACAGCATCATCTCTTTATACTTTTATTAAGTAGATTATGTCTTGTCTTTTCTCATAGTATGAAAAAATAATTATTCAAAGATACCACCAAAGAAATGAATGATATCCAGAATCAATGGGAGATCTTTGATAAACTTGCAACACAATTGTATCCTTATAGCATCAATTAAATTTTTGAACAACCTAATCTCATAATCTCAAAGCTGGAACACATTTCATTAGTTTGCCTATTAAAAACTTTAAGAAAAAAACTTCTAGGAAAATATCAATAAAATTAATGGAAGTGTAAAATTTGTTCAGGGATAGCTTCAAATTTACTCTTATAGGAAGAGAAAAAAAATAATTTACTAACAGTAGGTTTCTTGTCACTTCTGTTGATGGCTGTTGGTTAACTTAATAATTCACTGGAATACTGTAGATCTAATGGTGTCAGCCCTATAACCTTCTACATAAGTTGCATAACTTAACCTGTGCTTGTGCCCTACCTGCAGAGTTTGTTGATTTAATAGCTAGGGTTGTTGGTAGCTTAGGTTCTATTTTGAAGTGCATTTTTTCCCCATGTCGTATTGGAGGCTCTGAGTCCTGGCTTCAGTTCAGAGATCAGAAGTACTATTTGGATTGAATAGAAAATCTAATATATATTAATAGTGGTTAAAATTGAGCAGCATCAGCTGGAAAGGGAGCAAAGGAAAGTGCCAGCGTTAACTGATGTATAAGTTTGATTCATATTGGATGAGAAAATTGCTGGTAGGTTTATTTTATTTAAAAATTAAGTAACAATCAGTACTGTTTTTATAAAAGTAAAGATTGCTTTTGAGTTAACAAACCATAAAACTGCTACAGAAGTGGATAACCATTGTTTTATTCTTGACTCAGTTTTCTTTTGGTGATTGCATGGATCACTACTGTGTCATAAACTAAGGTCTTAAAATATTTTCCTGGGATTAAAAGATTGTTTGATTTACTTTTAGTCCATCTGAACGTGGTTGTATTGACAAGGTCAATATTTAAGTAATTTTTTCATACCATTATAATAACTGTCTGGCGAAAAGAGCAATTTCTTTCATTATACCTCAAGCAGAGAATGGATTAAGTTCTAAAAGTGAACCTTTTTATAAAGTGATCATCTCTAAACAGCCATAGTTAGCTTCCAGGCTGGGGAAATCCATACAAAGGAACAATTAACGATTCGTAACACCACCAAACACATATTTATGGCTGGGGCATTTATCTTCTGCCTTTTTTTTTTTTTCCATGGGAGTCAAAGAGTCCATAAAACTCTTAATAAACAAACAAAATGTTCAAACTGTGGTTAAGAAAGCTTCTGGACTAGATCAGGTTGTTGAATGGTCTTAAAAACTATGTATTCATATTCTGTATGTCCTGAATGCCTAGAAGACATGAAAAATACTGTATTTGCAAGCAAAGCCTTCTGCACTAATTGTGGCACACACTTACTTAGTAGCTTACTGAGATAGACGCATATTTGTACAGGAAATCCTGCGAAAGGTTACATACAGAAAAATTACCCAGTATCATTGGCATTACCCAAGCTGCTATTCCTCCCATTTATCATTCCAGTTCCCTTTGGTATTTTTCCTTCTACAGCGTGAAGACTGAAAATTGTTTCATTCAGGAGCCTGAGAGCTGCTCTGCGTGTTACCCAAAACTAGAGTCCCATCAAGAGCTAAACCCCTCCAATAATTGCAAAAGAGAAGGTCTGGCAAAAGGCTTAATTCTGTTAAGAAGCAAGACTCTCAGCAAATGGTCAGACTAAAATGTAGCTGTTAGCATCAAACACTACATGTACTGTTTGCAGAGTAAGTGGGTCTACTTAGCACATATTCCTCACCTCTTAGAATCTAAGAAGAAAAAGCAGCAATTCTGTTAAAACCCAACTCTTCCCCTGTCTTGATTCCAGGTACTCTAAAAAACGCATTCCCTAAACTGATTGACTTTCATCAAGAGCTCTTTCAATGTCACAGAAATAGATTTCATTGGTTTTGACAGCCTGGCTTGATGCTAAGCTTGTATCAAAAACCTACCAACAGGAGAAAGACTGCTGAGTTGAACATAATGGTCATATTTGGGGCTTCTGCTGTGCGTATCTCTGTGGTGGATGTGATTTCCTCTATTTTGACCCCAAGAAGCTTGTACAGCAGCTCATTTAAAGTTCATGTCTCCAAAAGGAAAATAGTGGAAATACGAAAAGCAAAATGATCAACTGCACTTTTATTTCGAGTAGCCCTCCCACAGCCTGTGAGCTCTGCAGGGGAGCAGGAGATGGGAAATCAGTGTTGCCCTTAAAACAGAAGAAATGTTTTTCTAACATAATATACATGAAGCACTTCAGCATTCCCAGTCTCTGTAAATGACTGAAAGATAGTAGGTGCAAAATCTAACGATGTGGTGAGCTCTTCTAAATCTTTGCCCTCTTCAAGCTTCCCATGCTCTTGTTCTCTTTTCCTGTACACTTAACATTATATGACCTCCTGAGGGTCTGTGAATAATACATCTATCAGCAACTTTCACATCTTCTGAGAATCTTCCTATTTACTAGAGGAGTTTGGATCAAGGGTGTAACTAAAACAATACAATGAACTAGTATTTTTATACTGGCCACTCTGAAAGCCTGGTCCCAGATTGAATGAGCCATTACATATTTCTGTATCATTTTCATTTCCTATACAATCATTGAAAAAACCCAAAGAAACAGTCTGAAGTCGTGATCATTCCCCACACTCATCTTTTCCTTTGTAGTTGATCAGCAATATCTAGTAGTGCAAACTTGGGAAAGGAAATATGCTGTCTTCTTCATGTATCTCGACTGAGTATTTCCTATAGAAAGTTGAAGAAGGGATATAGTCCTTCATTCTGTTTCTTCTTCCCAAGTCTGGTCAATGGTAAGCTCATAGCTATAGTCAATAAATCTTAGTATGTACATCTTAGTATGTACGCAGCCTCTCTGTGCATGCAGTTCGTTTGGTGGTGACATCCCCTCAGTGTGTGATACTAAGAGGTATCTCCATGGCAGAGAGGGAGCACTGGGAACACAATAATTAACAGACAAAATCCACTTTTGCCTCCCACTCTTCCCACCCTAATTAAACAATCCTGGTTTGGACGCAGAAGAACAAACCCAAAACTAAAGCCTTTATGAAACTACAGCAACATCTTAAAACCTCACAATTTATTCATGTCTGCTGGGTAATATTTATACTAGAGTTTGCTCAAATTTTTGCCAAAGAAGCAGAACTAAGTTACACTTTTATACTTAGCTATGACTTTTTGAGAGCATTACTCAGGCATGGAAGGGAACTTGTATTTAATATTCCACTTCGGTGATGATGCGTGCAAATCTGTTCCCTTAACACCTTTTTAGATTTTTTTTTTTTTTTACTCTTTTTTCAAGTTTTTTTTTTTTTCCAGCTTATACAGATGTAAAACTTCTGATGTGGGATGTGGTTCAATTAGTGTAGAGAGATACAGTTAATTGTTTAAAAATAATTTTAAATGCTGTTATTTGTTACAAATAACTTGAATTATGAACAGCAAAATTAAGCTTGGTACTAATTTCTCTTGTGTTCCTCCCAGTTGGCAAAAATAGAAAACGGCTAGTCAGCTTTCCCATTGTTTACATAGTTTTGAGTTTTTAATTAACATAATCTGCTTATTGCAATGTAGCTGCTAATTGCAGCCAGTTGAAGGAGAGGGGTACAAATTGCTGTGTTTATGTGGTAGAAGAAGGAGCCAAATAATTAGGGAAACTGTTTCCCATATAGAAAATGATAATATTTTCTTTCTTTACATGGAAACATAAATAAATCTGTGACCAACTGTTTATAGACACCATTTAAAAAGCACTGTAGCAAAGCAAAGAACTTCAATACATTAAAATTGGTTCATTTCTCTATCAACTTGCCTGAACACATTTTTCTTTTTAATGAAAACGAAGCTTGTGTTAAAAACTCCGTGCTTAGTTTCTGAGGATTTGGGGGGGGATGTCTGCAAGGGCTCGCTCGTCATTCTCAAGATCACTCTCCAGCAGAGCTCTAAAGGTGCAGCAATACCACCTCTGGACTTCCAATATCCAGGACTGCTGCTGGAGTTTCTCTGAGTCTTTACAAGGATGAGTATAAGTGTACTATTTCAGTGTCTCAATTATTTGCCATTAGGCGCTGAGTATTTCTATTTATTTTCCTCCAAACTGGAATGTTTTTAGCAAGGAAAAGAAAAAAACAATGATTTTGGCAAATATTCAGATAATAGGCCTAGCTCTAACCATGCTTTACTGTTATATATAACTCTGCAGGGGAATCTTAGGCAAAAAGAACCATTAATTTTGACTTTTTCTGCAAACCTAAGCAACAGAACCAAACCTAATTACAGAAATGAATTTTGTCCCAGCCATATAATCCACTGTGCAAATTTTGTTCTTCTTCACCCTTCCACTGCAGCCAAATATGGTAAAGGTTTTTAAGTATTCTAGTCTTGTAAAATAAAACCGGATGCTGTTAAGATGACTAGGTTCTCTTCAAACACAGCAAGATTTACTTTATGCTAGAATGAACAATGATTAAGAAGGTTTGACTGTATTATTAGGAATCTTTAATTGCAAAAGGAGAAGCAGCTATGTATTTTGTAAAATGTAATAGAAATCATTTGCAGTAGCAAATTAAATATATTCATGAGGAAAAGTTCCAAATATTTTATCTGTTGACCTTTACCATACAATGTAAAATTTTAGTATTGGTACTATTGTATAACTTTAGAAACAGTGCTGAAATATGTGGGCCTGATTCTGATTTCACTTATATCTGATGTAATTCTTTTGAACTCTGGAATCAACTCTTGATTGGCAATGCTGACGACTAATTGGAATTGTGCCTTATGGCTCAAAGGCTGCCCTTATGGCCACAATGATACTAATTCCTGAAATTAATAAAAGAGACAATGGTTATTGATCTATTTCAAATTACACACTCTGTGTGCTTTTCTAGGCTTGGCATCTGAGTCAGGGAAATGGGTGATGAATTGATGTTAGGATTAAATGGCTCCTTGTAAGGAAGACTTTCGGTTTGAGTCTTCCAAATCATGGTTACTAATGAAATCTCCATTTCGTTTAATTTTCTTTATAATAGTGCCAGATATGTTCATAATGTTTCCCTAATGGGTACAGTAGACAACATTTTTATTGTCCTAAGACACATCTAAACACATTTAGACTGCATATCGGGGTGACAATATTATTGTTCTCTCCTCCTGCTTTAAGAAAAATAAAGAAATACAAATTTTTAATCTTTTTAAGAAGTTAGAAGAATCAAGTAGATACAGTGTTCCCAGCACAGAGCCTGAAGCTGAGATCGAAATCCAAATTTGTAATGTATTGAAGAAGTTAGACCCTATATCGGAGATTGGTGAATAGCATAAAATGCTTGCTCATGTAGCTAAAACATATGTCCATCAATAAGGACTGTGTCCTTGAAATTCAGAAATAGTCTTTTCTAACATCTTATACATCCTTTCTTCAATATTCACAGACTCAACAAGGTAATATATGAAGTGTGCATACACGAGCACCAGTTGCATAAATCAGGCTCCATCTGTGTTTGAGCTGACAAAGAGAATGTCTGCATGTTTGGCATGAGCCAACAAATTCATGAAAGGGAAATCAATTAAAGGTTATTAAATACAAAGACATCTCCTCTGGGTCTGGAAGTCTGACTTGCAAAGTATTGGTGGCTCTGAGAATAATTACTTCATCTTTGACCTGTTCGTATTTCTGATGTGAGGTCAGCACATGTTAAGGAGTAGTTGAAGTTGCTGCACATGGATAAGAGAATACAATTTTAATATATACTGTCATTTTTTCGTCTTGCACTAGGAAGTTGTTGCAAATACTCTCCTACCAAAAAAAAGAACCTTTGAGTTCAGAGTTCTGTTCCAAAACAGTGTATTTAAATTTGTTTTCCCTATTTCTTCTGTTTTTCTAAAAATAAGTTTGGACAGCTGTCACAAAGAGAATACTTAATCGGGGCATGAAGTTTTATACCCTAATAATTTGTCCTTTAATTCAATCTCCAGGATGGAAGCAATCTCAATTGAAGCTAAGATGCTGTAGATCTGTCTTAGAAGCAAGCCAAAATCTGGACCCTTATGAATTTTTAATATTAGCTATATCCTCAATGATTTTCCACCTTTTCTTCCTACAGGTTATTATGCCAAGCTCCTTAGCCTGTCACATTGAAGTAAGTTCAACACTTCTTTTTTTGTGTGTTCATTTAGCAGCAGTACCAAGAAAAGACTCCAAGTATAAGGTGTCATCTGGGTTCTCTGACTGCGTTTTCAGACCTGGCTCCTGCCTGGCATTGCAGCGTGTCCTGGTTTGAGGTAAAACAGAACCAATTTTCTTTTCAGTAATTTTACTTTGCAGCTAAGCCTCTTCTAACTACTGAAATTAGCGGCATATTGTATAGGCAGAGTGATGAAACCTGTGTTTACAGCTGATGCCCAGGGATGGTATGCAGAGAGGCCCGTGCTTATACTTATTGCTATAACACCCACGGGCAGCAAACTTTGTTATTTGCCCCGTTGGAGGGTCGGAAGCGGAAAAGCGTAGAGGGGTCGCACCTGCGGGGAGGAGCGGACAGGACAGGTGACCCAAACCCGCCCGACGGGGTATTCCATCCCATCTGCCTCATGCTCGGTATAAAAGTCGAGAGATCAAAGGGTCGGGGCTCTTTCTTCAATGGCCCGTGTCTGAGGAGGACTCTGACTGCACATCTGCCTTTGATCCTGATCCGGGATCCAGTTCCCGTCCATCACTGAGTCCGGTCTGGAACTTCCCCAGTGCCAGCTAGTGACGTGATTGTCATCCTGGGAGCTTGGTCTGGGTTTGTATATATTTCATTATTTCCTTTATTTATTTTATTATTAATATTTCATTTAAGTAGTTTAGTTCCATTTGCTGCCATGGCCAATCCGGCCCAAACCATGACACAGCAGCAGAGAGGTGACACCGCACACAGCACGCCAATGGCTCCTTAGTCGAGCAGGAAGCTCTGAAGAAAAATTATTACTGCAGACTTCAGAGTTTCTGATTCTGCCATGCTGAGGCCAAGTGATGTCTACTTTCAGAAAATTTTTCTGCTGTTGTTGGCTACATAGCACTTAGCACAGTGCTGTTAATAAAGCAGCTGTCATCTGTGACAGAACACTGGTGTTTATAGTAAGATTTAACTCAGTCTGATGCTACAGAAGAATGTCCTGATGAATTGTGTTCAGTAGTTTAGCAGAGGATAATAGATCCTGAAAAAAATCCTAAAATGACCACTAATGCTGTTTTTCAGGAGAGGCAGTTCTCCTATTTACAGGATATGAAGAGGGGTGATAGAGTGCTTTTAGACAGACAATGGAACAACTCTTAAAACATCCTAATGACCTCAGAATACTATCTTGCCCCCCTCTTTCTGGTTCTTTATGATTCCAATCTCTTTTGAGTGAAAATGCTACAATGAAATATATTATCCCTTTTATAGAAATGACAGAGATAGAACACTTACCAAGCAATTTAAGAGACATAACTGAACCTAATCACTCCTGAAATCAAAAGAAGTAAAGGGAAAATTCTTTTTTGCCTTCTTTTCCCTGGTAATGAATGTGAATACTTAGTTTTGGACTCCTTTCACCATTCTGCCTCAATAAATGAGAATAGGCAGGGAATAGATCTTCACATTGCTACACTGCTAACAGCTCAGTGCTGCTGCTTCTTTATCCTCTGCTCCATTTCTCTAGTGCATCACCAACTTTTTAAGTGGGTTTGCAACAGTGGTTATCAATTGGTTCAGTTTTCAGAACAGTTATTCTGTAACTGTGCTGATGAAAAAGTAAGCGTGAGGAGAGAAAAGTGCTTGTGTTTCATGTGAGTCAGTATTCCTAATATACAACAGAATCCCTTAAATTTTGTTTCATTTTTTTTCTGTCTGCATAAATGAGTTTAAAAGTCCTGGTTTCATCATTCACCTTCTTGCACAACAAATTCTCAGGACAATCGCTGCTGTTCTTCCCACAGGTTAATCAGTAGCTTAACTATCAACTAGTTAAAGACAGGATAATTTAAGCAGGTCAAAATTGCTTGTAAATCTATGTCAACATGGTTGAATGCCTTATGGGAGTGAAGATAAGGATTGCATAGGATTGTTGCTGAAGTTTGACCCAGGCATGGGCTTTGTTAGTACTGCTAGTGCAAGAACCCTCCTGTCTGGTACCCGTAAGCAGAAAGTGAAAATAAAGATGGTGCAAAAGCATGATGATGCAATACTTGCTTCTGCTAGACCTTGTTCTGTAGAATGGTTTTTGTCTCAGCTGGCCTTGTGGTGAGCAGGTGATGGCCAGCAGCACCAGAATGCAGATGGTAAGAAGATAACAAGATGTTGCATCAATCATTTCACATTATTTTGCATACTTCGGTAACCTGTGGAAATTGGCACAAAACACAGTACTGACAATTCAGAGCAGGTTAAGCAACACTTGTATAATAGACGATAAGACAACCTTTTAGCAGTTTGCTGGTGGGAAGGAAGCTATTTGGAGGGGACATGTGCACAATACACTCTATTTGATTAATTTAAATTGGAAAGGAATCAGCAAATGGGACATTTTTCTTTTTTTTTTCTTTTTTTTTTCATCCCAAATCAAGGGAACAATTCAGATGCTGTAATAAGATTTTCTCAAAAGCCCAAGGGATAAAGGAAATGGTTGCTTGGTACAGTGGTATCTTTGCAATTCAGATGGATTCTAATGATGAACAGGAACATCCAGAAACACTTATTTTATTTTATTTTCACTTTTAAGACGTGTTCGTAATAAACAAGCTCTGTGAATAAATATACCTGATGAAACAGTGAAATGTACTGTGTGCTATTGAGAATGTTCCTCCCCCTGCAGTACAGTAGCTGGAAAATTATGATACAACCACAGTGACATAGTTCCCCCCCACAGAGCATTTTTGCGGCAAGACAAGTTAAAAGTAAGAATAAGATAAAATGTTATTATAGGGCCATTGATCTTCTGTTACCTAAAAGGAGTGAATGTAGGTGTCACAGCTGACAAAGTGCTAAGCTACCCCAGCCTATGCAAAGCTCAGTACAAAGCAATGAAAAACAGCCTTATCAGATCTTTTGCCAACTTAAAGGGGGAGGGAGAGAAGGTGTCCTTTAGAACCAACAGGACTATAAAAGCTGTCAGGTTCCCAAACAAAACAAAGCTTGGATGACACCTGCAAGTGCATACTCCATGAAAATATAAATTGCACTTTAAAAAAAAATTGCTTTCAAGCATCAAATTTACTTGCCAAGTAATATCATGGAGTCAGATTTTATTACCTAGTTTTAAAGTCCTAATACAGAGGTTCTGGAATAGAAGTGTTTGCACAAAATCATCTATAGAGACACCAGCAATGCTGCTGGAATGGTGGGATTCAGAGATGGGAGACAGGCTGTCACAGGAGCTTCCTACAGACCAACAGTACCAGCATGCATTGGTGACACCAGACTCTGCTACTCATCCCACCATCTTGTAACAGACTGGTATGTATGAGCATAAAATCCTAATGCTGCTGTTGTAGTACTTAGCGTGATTTGCAATGCAATTTTGTTTCTATGCTATTCAATTATAACAATAATAAAAATTGATTCTTGCCTCATGCAATTTGTGTTGATCTTTTTTCCCCCCTTGTCTTCTTTCCTGTCCCAGTCCCCTATAGCATGAAGATCTTTCTACTGTGTGTCTTTTGCTGCAGAGATACAACAGGTCAGTCCAATGCATATCTCAGAGTTGTTTTTCTTTCCTTGACTATTGAATCACCTGGTAAGTCTCTTTGAATCAGTGCTCGTTCTGTTTTGAATAAAGTTTTAAAAGATTTAGTCTGAAGCTTACATACAACACTTGTGCCACATTCAGAGTTGACAGTCTTACCAGGGTTAGAAGTAGAGCAATCCACTGATGTAAGTAATTTGGAAGTAAACTGACAAATTCTATGTGTTTTGATTTCTTTTGTTTTCCCATGCATGAGTCATTCAGGAACTGACTGAATATTTTCAGAACATGCCTTGTATTCTCTCAGACAGGACTTGTTTGCAAACTCTTCTTTCTGCCACCTGGTCGGATGACTGGGTACCATTCGGTATGATTTCAATTTAAAAATGGAAACTATTGGCTCAAGTAACTCTCCTCTCTTTCTCTCTAGTCCTGGCCTTACAAAGGGAATTCTTGGTGAAAAAAAAAAATGTAATAAGGGTGCCCATGTGTACTCTCTCTTGAAGGAATTCTGCTTTAGGAAGAAGTATTGCAGTATAATATCAAAGAGCACAAAAATAAGTCCTGAAACGTGAAGAGCTTGTTTAGTCCACCCACACTACCCATCAGAGGAAGGATTAGCCTCCTGCATCATTCTGACACCTTTGTCCAACCCGGGCATCCTTGCCGTGTGCACCTGGCAGCCTGCCGTGTCATGAGAGCACCAAAGTGTGCTGTGCGGTGGTGATAAACCCAAGTGCCTGGCCAGGGCAGGTGGCCGATGGGCACCGAGGTGTGAGATGTGTCCTGTGAAAGGCTCAGCAAGCAGCCATGGGACCATTGCCCAGGGTGAGGGCATCTTGGGAGAACTGGCAGTTACTGCTAGTGATTTTGACTCAATTATCAAGAGACTGGTCTAATCTAATCTTAAAACTCTCCAGTGAGAGGGATTGTATATTTCTGCATCAGACAATCTGTTACAGTGCTAAGCCCTCTTTTGTTACAGAGGTTTTGCCACTGCCCCTCAGTGTATAAGCCCTTGCGACTTTTGTTATGGTCTCCAAGAGATTACATATACCTTTATTATTCCATCTAGGTTATGATTTACCTGACGTGTGGAAGCACAATGGTCAGGTTTTCATTTGCAGCAATATTACTTAAAAACAGATGCTAACTTTGGACTCTTTAGACAACATATGTTAGAAGGTTGCATCCCAAAGAGAAAT
Source organism: Charadrius vociferus (assembly GCF_000708025.1). Taxonomy (NCBI): domain Eukaryota; kingdom Metazoa; phylum Chordata; class Aves; order Charadriiformes; family Charadriidae; genus Charadrius; species Charadrius vociferus. The sequence goes on along the minus strand of NW_009647735.1, from coordinate 4,137,983 downwards.
ATCTGATAAAGCTTCTATGGCTAAATAGCCCAAAATGAGGACCTAATAAGGACCTTTGAACTTCTCGGCTGCTTACAAACACCTTAAATAGTAGGGTTTTATAAAACTTATATGCTTACGGATAATTTTTTTTTATCATTTTAATACTTATCCTAGCAGAAAACCAATCATATTGTTAATTACTCAACATAGTGTCTTTCCTTGGCAGGAATATTATCAAAATACAAGAGGAACTGTTATTTGTGGCCATGACTCTGTATTGGAAGAACTGATGCTCAAAATCCATATAAGGTTCTTTTATTTACGTCTCTGTGGCAGCCCATCTGAGGAAATGTGCTTGGATGTAATTTTTTAAGCCATTTTAGGATCCAGAATTTTGTTTCCACATAAGCCCTTAGACAAAGGAAAATGCACTTTTGTTGGGTGATGAACATATACAGCCTCTCTCAAGGGAAAATGAGCTTTCTTTTCTTGTGCCTATCCCTAGTATTGAATACCAGATACAAAATAGAGAAGGTACCAGCCAAAGACTGTGCTGAAGTGAAATCCAATGTGAGACCACCCCCATCACTTTAAAGTATCCAAGGTCATTCAAGCCTATCTATAGCAATGGACCAGTAACATCTGTACTATATTCTCTTTGAGTAAAAGATGTGTTCATAGTCTTTTATGTTCACTCCAGCAATCTGAGTTTTGCATTTCTGTCCTCTGTGTGCAAACTGACCAGCAAGCAAAATAAAACCGTAACAAATCATGTGATTATCTATTGTTTATCCTTAGAGAATTGATTATAAAAAAAAAGAAAATAAATTATGTCAGATGCAGTTTGAATATTAATAAAGCAGTGTAGCTTTTGGCTGCCAGTAGCCAGCTTCCAGCTGAGTCAAGATGCACCCTCATCTCCTGCTTGTTGCCTTTGAACAGCAGTTATGGATTAAGTCTGACAGTGTGAAAATAAATCAGAGAGCGTAGCTGAAGCCAAGCATTTATCAAGCCTGGTTGTATTCTATGCAAGGTAAGTCTGATACAATTTAATAAGATAACAGAAACTTAACGCTGTCTTCAGGATGTCAAAATATGGATTTATGCCCTGTGCCAATGCTACTACTGTTAACTTGATGAATTTTAAGCTATATCAGAGTTTGGGTTTAGCATCCATAAGTCAGTGGTGCAATAGGAATAATTTTCAGATACAGAACTGAATACCTGTGCATACGTATGGCAGGAGTATTCAAAACTGTCAGTTATAAAATGGAGGGCAGAACTGGAAAAAGCATTGGGATAGCAAGTCTTCTGTCTCATTATATGTTACACTGCACTTTGTATTCTCCAAATGCTTTGTTGCAAGAAGTTTAGGAACTAAACCTGTGAGTGCAGGAAGAGAAAGACCTACAATAAACTAAAAGAACATTTCCTTACCTTTTTTTCTTGCCCTTTTGAAATTGAAGATGTCTGTCACAGACTCTCTTTTCTCTGTTCTTCATTACCTTTAAACTGAGCAAACTTGGGATGTCTTAATCAACAATAAGATTATTTTTCTATCACTCGTTTAATGTCCTCACTGGTTACCAAACCTGCAACTAAAATAACATCCTACCTTGTGGGTTTGGTGACTTTTTGTTGAAGAACCCAGTGAACTTTCACAGCAAAGTACATATAGGCCTGACTGTTGCCAGTAGCGTTTCTCTCCAATGAGACAAAATGAAACAATTGCAGGTGTTTTTTGTCCTTCTGTTTAAAAATACTATCAAGATATTAAGTCGTAAGTTAAGGTAACCTTTTGGACTACATAAGAAGGATCACCCTAGTCCCTCAATGGCTATTTATCATTCTTTTCAAGAGTGATTTTGACCCAAATGGATTGTTTTCTTGTGCTACTCTATCTTTATGCCCTAGTCCATCTTTAACATACACTACGGCACTATCTGTTCTTGAGAGTGCAAAGACTTTGATAAATGTACTCCAGTCATCACTGCTTTTTCATACTAGGTATCTATTGATTCTTATAATATCAACTTTCATGACTTGCATCATTTGTTAGAATTCCTCTGTTCAGTTTTAAAGGCTGTCTATATTGACATACAAACAATTCAGGTTTTTGTCACTAGTTCCTTTCAGCATTCTTTATGGCTCCTTTTATCGATCATACCTGCCTCAGTTCAGGAAGGACACGCCTCAGTTACTCCAGCTGTTCAATGAAGTACCACAGGACTGGGCTCAAAGCTCTTCCAGGGTCAGGCCTGTATACTGAGCAGAGTGAAATGGAGTAAGCAGGTGATATTCCTGAGCCCAATTTCCAGATACCCTGTGGAATAGGAGGCTGTGTTTAATACAGAGAAGTCAGTAAGTACTTTTTGTCAGAAAGGAAAGGAATGGCTTTGCCTTGATCTATTTCAGAGATGATCAAAGAACAGATTAAAAGGCCCGAAAGCTCTGTTCAGCCGTTATTCATCTGTGTGCTGTGTAACAATGCTGCCATGCTTCCCTCCTGCCTCGCTGTCAAAGAGGTAGACGGGTAGCTCAACTTAGACTGGCTTTTTTCCCTTGTGATGATACTGCTTCCTCCACCGTTCACGTTTTCATAACTCCATGAGTAAAAGCTAATTGAATTTATCTGTTAGCATGTGGGTATATGCTTGAGGTTAAATGAAATAGGTGTCAACTAACTGGTGTAGAACTTTCATCGAATATAAGGGGCCACTTTCTTGATGGGGTGAAGGCTCTTCTTCACACTTACACTGGGATGAACATAAGGAGGACAAGGAACAGGGAAGATTCTTGGTGAAATAAAATGGATGCCAGTTTGCTGCATAGCTTTTCCTGTAGCCAAACAACAGCAGTTCAAGTTTTAAGCAGCAAGGAGCAGTCTACTGTCTGGAGACCATGAGAGAAATAATTTGGAAACTAGTATTATAAGGAATAACATTTAGCTGAGAGATACACAGCAGTCATACCTTTAATCTGTTTAAGAATAGGGCAGCTGAGCAGCTATTCTACATGCAGGCACTGCACCTTCCGTTTAGGTAATCCGTTCTTTGGTTGACTTAGTGGCTTCTTGCCTGCTAAAATGCTAGCTTCTGATTAAAATTAATAGAAGATGATTTTCCTGTACTGGTTCATATAATAAATTGCCCATAATAAAATGGGGTTTTTGCCACCAACTATTGTGCTGATTGCTTCTCCATAGTTTGATGTATAAGGCATGAGGCCATATTGCTAAAATCTGTTTTAATCAAAGGAAATGAAAATTTTATTATTGTTAAATGCAATTTTTTATTAACTTGTAGAAGTATTTCTAGTTATTAAAAAGTTAGGTCAGGTCTTCCACTTCAGTAAAAGTAGCAACGCCTCTTGCTGATTGAGAGCCTACAATCCTCTTTGTTACATTTATGCAGATTCCAGATGCATTTATCATTTCATCAAAACATTTGGTTTTATAAACAAGTTAAAAAAAGTAATGTTGTAGATACTAATTCAATTGCATTACAGTGAGAGAAAGACTATCAAAACCAAGGAGAACTACAATAGAAACTTTTTCAGAAGTTCAACACTGTTTCCCTTTGCATTCATTATTCAGTAGGTTGGAAAAGCACTTCTCCAAAACAAATGCTGGTGTTGTTTTCACTTTAGATGAAGAAATTTCTCCAGAAGAAATCTGTGAAAGTTGTGAGGAGACCAAAGCTGACAAAAGCTTGAGGGCAGTAAGTGGTGAATAACGGCATTTCTCCAGAAGAAAAGGAGGCAAAAGTAAGGCAAACCAAGATGCTCAGCTTGATCAGTGCAGTGTGATACTTTGGCACTAAAGAACAAGCTGAATGAGGTCTTTTTTCCCTGAAGGGAGCTGTTCATGGCTGTCATGGTCAGAATGAAGAAAACCAAAATACGTTCTATTACCAGGGTTTTCTTTCCTCTTTGTAACCATATTAAAGGAGCTGAATCCATCAAAATCAGTTTGGGCTAATCTTTCTGTACTTCATTTTAGTTTAAAGGAGCCCCAAGTTTGGTTCACTGGGCTCATAGGCTAAACACTAAGCTGAGTATGGAGACAGTCCACAGTTTTACAGAATAATGAGTTAATTACATGTTGTTCTGTCTCAAATTATTATTTTAAAAGCATATTTCTCTATTGTGTGAGAGTACTATCTATCCTGCCTGAAATTCTTTTCTCTTTCTACACAAGCGTAGAAAAGGCAAAAGTGGCTGGGGTCTAATATCTCCCGTGATCACTGAATAAGAAATTGATATGGTCAAAGTTATACCTCTCCTGGTAAAACTATGACAAAAGCTTTTGACAGGGAACAGGTAAGTTAAGAAGCAGAAGACTCAGGGGAGAGAAAGGAGTTGGTGCAGCTCCAGCGACGTGTTATGGAGCCCTTTCACTTGTTAACCATGTGAAGTAGAGCTGGTGCTGTATTTTCAGGTCACAGATCAGAAACCTGTAACCACCTTAGAGAACCAAGAAAGGTCTTAGAAGAAAGAAAGAATTTGATGAAGGATGTTGTAATGACAATCCAGTCCTGTGTGCTATATCCAAGGTAGTGAAGGAATGAATGCAGTATGATGCGTAATTCAGGGTAATAGTCAACATTACAGAAGGTGAATGATAAATTGGAACTGCACAGTATGGAGCAGGGAACAGTAGCCAACACTGAACATTGTGGAGGGATCAAATATTGTATGAGATAATTATCTGAACAGTTTTCAGGTGAATATAATGCACTGTTCAACTTATTGGGAAGTCAGATAATTTAAAGAGCACATACTAGAAAAGTGCTAGTAACAATAGACTGGCAGTTAGACTTTTTTTTTATTTGAACAATATTAGGCTGAACTAGCACCTCACCGTTTTACTGAGCAGTGGCCTATTGAAAGTCACAGATAACAGTTCAGAGAAGGAAAGAAATACAAATAGTAGGATTTGTAGAAAGCAAATAGTAATTTTGTCTATTAAGGGAGAGTCAAACTCAGTGCAATGTAAAAGTCAAATCAATATGCTATGACTCATAAATGCAAAGGCAATATAAAGGAAATATGGGATGATATGAAGGTGAACTCACTACAGTGATCACTTTGTTTTGAACACAGTAAGCAGTCTGGCAGTTTCAGCAGCAAAGATGAGAAGTTTATAAAACGTAATAAAACTCTGCAGAGCTGTTTGTTGGGTCACAATGCAAAATTTTTGAAAAGAAAAAATGTCAGAAATGTATTGGATCCTTCGCAGTTCTGGATTTCAGTACTCTCCCCCATCTTGAATTTGTGTCTTCTTTCAGGAAGAACTGGAGCATTATTTCCTTCCTGGTTTAATTTATCATAAAAACAGTGATTGTGATTTCTATTGTCCACTTCACAGGAATCCATGCAAACGAAGGTAGGTAACCTTCCTTCTCATGATTAACAATTTCAAAGGGATATTCTGTCTGATGTTTGGGGTTCTTTTTCTACCCTGAATGCAAACCCAACAACCACATTATGCACGGTTCAGGGAATTTTAGTTCCGATTGACTTTAATCTGGTCCCTGGGACTAAAATCCCATTAGCAGCTGGTGCTCCACCACATGAAGCAAAGCACAGTAAGTGGGGGAATTTATTAAGATTGAAGTACTTAAATTAATAAAGATCTTGTGATAAAGGAAACCAAGTAATGAAGTCAAGGTCTTGAGCTACTCAAAATCATTGAATTCCGTGCTTATTCAGGATCAGGGAATCCGTTGTGCTAGTCACTGCAATAACCAGAAAGAAAAAGATGTCCCAAGTTGCATATCAAATACAAACCAGTTATTGATATGTGCAGAATTTGAAGGAATACCTTAATTCCCATAATGGGTATACTCTGTACACCCACAGTCTTCCTTTTGCTGAGATTATTGTGGGAATAGTAACAAAATCTCTTAAGGTGAGACTAACAGGAAAATAACAAAAGATATGTCTGTTTGGGATTTGGTTTTGTTTTGGCTTTTTTTGGTTTGGGGTGTTTTGGGGTTTTTTTTAGGAGATAAAGTCCCCTTAGGTATATTTTTCAGCCAAGTGGAAACTGTAAAGAGGCAGCGAGCAGCATATAAGCAAAAGGTACTTACTTCTCCCTGAAAAGGACTGTGGATAAAACCCTGAAATGGCCTTGTACGTGTTTCTGTAGAAAGGACCTCTAGAGTGTGAAGAACAGCACAAGACAAAGAACAAATGTGTTTGTCCCTAACTCCAGTAAACAGCTGAACAAGCGGAGATCAGAAGCTAATCAGTGGTGGCACTTGATGTATCAGTAGTTCATGTGAAATGACGAGTTGGAGGAAAGGCCATAAAGGCATGTGACAGTCAGGTTATCTGTGAAGTGACAGAAATGGGGGAAAAAAAGAAAAAGGAAAGGATACAAAGAGAGGAAAAGAGAAATGCTCCCTGCAGAAGCATTTCAGATGGCTGTCAGTAAGGCAAATCTGTACTTGTAAAATCCGCAGAAAGATGTTGCAGATATAAGGTGAAAGCTGGACAAAACTGGGTGGCTGAAATATGGCCCACATGACTACAGAGCTTAGAGGTCCAAGCCCAGCTGCTACCCAGGTAAGGGACCTCAGCAGGGAGAAAACAAGAACAGTTCTCCTGGGTCCACTTAGCTCATGGTCCTGTCTCTGAGAAAGACAAGTTGCAGATTCCTCTGGAAGAGAAGCAATATATAAGCAGGAAAGGCAAAGATGACCACAGGAATAAAGTGGGGAGATGCTAGGACATTTGGGGACAGGGACGGCTGACTAAGAAACCACAGCTAAGCTAGACTCTTGTTGGATACCTTTTGCCACCTTCAGTTTCAAGTTAAGACTGCAGCTTGAATAGAAAGTCAATAGCTCTTTCTCCCCTATCCCTTTACCACATCGTCTCAGAGGAAACTGCTACTCTGAAGTTCCCTAAAGAATTGCCCAGCAAAATCAAGAAATACTAAACTTAGCAAAGATAATGTTTCTGAAAGGTAATGGAGGGAGGGAAAAAAAAAAAACCCAAACCCAAGAACAGCAAGCCAGAGTTTTTCACATACACTGTAAGGAAAAAGGAAGACCGGTTTCCTATCATTGTAGGTCACTCTTCAGTGCTTCATCTTGATATGAATAGATCCCTCAATAGTTAACTTAGCCAAGGGAGGATTCAGATCAATCCTCCTCACTCCAGCCATGCCTGCTTCTAAAATCAATAATGGCTGATGAATACCTCTGCCAAGCTCACAACACAGACACAATGGAAATCCTGCTCTTTTAGAAAGTGCCTTTGCAAGCCCTTTGGATAAGGGGTGCTTTACTGTTTCTTCACTAAATCTCAGCAATGAAGCTGAATTCCTGATGATGCTGCCATTCTGCAGAAGCAGCACAGCACTGGTAACCTGCACCCTTCTGCTCTTTGAGGATTTAGCAAGAGCCGTTTGAATTTATTTGGAAATGAATTCAAGCACACATTCTATACAGCTTTCATCTTTAATAAAGTCTGTTTTTTTGAGTTATACCCTGCTTTCACAACACATGCATTTTTGTTTTTCAAAATATCTTGCTGATAATTGGAGTTTTTCTGGTTTTTTAAAAAGTTTAGAGTTCTGTAAGCAATGCGAGCTATCCAAGTTAAAATGGAGGTAGGGAGTTCATCTTCTGCAAAAACTGGGAAAAATGAAAAAGTTGGAAAGATCAGCTGGATCTTGCAGTTCACATTTGTAAATCAAATCCTTTAATTGCACTGAAGCACTAAAAGGAGAATCACTTTTGTTAACTTGAAGAATAGGAGGCACTTTTCTGAGAACTGAAACCTTTTTGATGTAGATATTCCCAGTAAAAACTATGCCTGATTATAATCTACAGTAGCAGTGTTTGTAATTAAAAATATTTCACAGGATGCTTTGTAAAAAATCCCCGATAATTAATAATAAATATCTCTTTTCAACAGCACATGAATTTACACTAATAAAATAAAACTGAAGTTACAATCATACCGCTCTAGACTATGCAAACAGACTTGGCAGTTATAAATACAGATTTATGGCTGGAAGGATGCATTCTCCTTGAAGCTGTTTGTGCAACCTACTTATCAGAAACAAGAGATTTCCTGGAGATTTCCTTTAATTAGCTGGAACAAGCCATTAGTAAAACAAGCAACTAAACCCGTAAGTATATAAGCTATTAGTCTTGTAGCATAGTTTACGAAAATAATGTAATTAAAAATATATCCTAAAATTCAATAAGGGAGTGGCCAGGTTCAGTAATAGCCATTTCTGTGTGGACAACAATGTTTATGCATCGAGGAAGGGAAAAGTTAGCAGTCTGCCAGTAAAGATAACGAGAGGAGAGGAAACACATTATCCATGTTAATGTGGTTTATGTCCCTCCCTTTTTAAGCTTCTGAAAGGCTCCACTTATTCCTGGGGCAATTAGTGGTAATCATCACTGCCAGTGATGTATTTGTACTAGGTCATCAATCCAATGCAATGTCATTTCCAGAAATTTTGAATCAGATGAACTTTGAAGTTTGAAACGTAGCTATTTTACTTTGACTGTTTACTGGAGTAGCCACTGCCCAATGTGATTTGCATATGAATTGCGAGGTGCACTTCCAGGGGCTTACGTGAGGCAATAGATGTGTTTCTCCTATTAACCATAATGAGCATTGCATGACTCATTCCTCTCACACCAGGCTAAAATGTACCCCTGCCGTTCTGTACTACGTATATTGACTTGAATGAAGCTTTGTGTAATAAGATTTAAATTGTAATGAGTCATTATGTCAACCTTTTTTGCTGGTATTTTACATTGTAAGTCTACCGCATAGTGTGCAGTATACTACTGCAGAAAAGCCTAGCAAGTATGGTAAGTTGGAGTGGGTAGGTATAAAAAAAAAGACTGAAAAATTTCACAAAACTTCAGCATGACCGTAGTTTCAAAAGGATGATTTTTGTGTGTGTGTCCTTATTACGGCCATTATCAGCAGCCCAAGAAACACTCCTGAATCCATCACACTTAGATATATGTCCTCATTTGCTTTTAGTGGGATGAGACAGTCTTGTTTATACAGGCTTAAGGTGAATGATGTCAAAGTATTATTTTTCAAGATTGTTTAAACGTTCAGACGTGCACACATGCACACACACACAGAGCTGTTTTCTAATAATCCTTTTATCAGCCTGAAGCTGAAATAACTTTCTTTCTTGCAAAGATCTGTTATTGAGAGTTTCTTATTAGTAACTAGATACTGACATTGATTTCATTAAAAAATAAGCACAGTCCCGAAGAGCTTTTGATTTTTTTTTTTAATTGCATAACATGTAGAGTATAAACAAACTGCTTTGCTCAGAACTGTACCTCTTTAATTGCTTGAATTAAAAGGATTTCCAGATCAGCATTTTCTCTCATTTTTCAGTATACATTGGTTGCACATTACCAAGGCACCTCTGAAACCGCTAAAGCTGGCTTGGGCTGAAAGTGATGTGGAGAAATAATTTCAGTCTTCATTGTAAAGACTGTTCAAAAAACACTAACAAAACCTTTTAGTTCTACAGTAGCAAAGTAAAGGCTATTTTGTGCAAAATCAAATGTAGATAGAATATCTTTTATTCTTATAATGACTACCGATACAGGACCTAAAGAATTAACTATGTCTTGAGATATCATTTTGTGTCCAGCGACTTTAACAGACAAACCTTGTTGATCTACACCAAAAAGTAAACCAATTCTAAGCCTAGACTGTGGCTCTTTGGTGTCAGCTTTTTAAAGACAAAGGTTAATGAAACTCCATGAAACAAACACATACGCTCACAAACGCCTTTCTCTATATGAGTCTGCATTAAACTACAAAGCACTATTCTCCGACCAGTTTCTAAATTCTGGTGTTCCCTACTTAAATATCTACAGCAACTATGAACGTGCTTCTCTCCTTCTGCTCACTTCTTCTCTGAGAATTTAGAGTCAACAATTAAATCATTTAATACTAAAAGACAGCAGGTGGCGAAGTGGGAGGACCAGAAGATTGACAAAGAAATGGGAAAGATAACTGAAGCTTAAAGCTTCTTATAGTCCATCACAGTAGCTCATATTACTCTTACATTTGCACTTTTGTGTCTCTTAAATATCTACATGTTTACAGGGCAGACACCAGAGGCTGTAATTGAAAGCTACAGAACTGGCAAGTATCAATATTTAATAGCTGGTGTCCTTCCCCCTTTTCTCCCCTTTTACATATTGCCTGTGAAATGGCATCAGTGAACAACAGACCACATAGCTGGCTTTTGATTTCCCCAGCTCATCCTTAGATGTACCTTTTCTCACCCTCCCAGCAAACTGTTATGTATTTTAGGATTGGTTTGCTTGTCTTTTTCACTGGCAGCTCTTCCTGCTCTCGTTAGTACATGAAAGTCTAATTGTGCTGGGCAGCTCTGGCTTGGCAAGCAACTTAGAAATTATACGTGAAATGGGACAGGAATCTTGGAAAAGCCTAGCACTAGACATCATTAACTCTACTTTTAGTAGATGTTTTTCTCAGGTGAATGATGTGCTCTGCTTTTCACCTGAAAAGACTGTCTGTATTTTTTCTAAGACTTCTGCATTGTGATATGCAGATACAACTAAGGTGTAACTAAGGTATAAAAAAAATATTCTTGTAACTAATTAGAAATCAGTGAGAAACTCAGTGTGAAATGTAGAGACAGATTAATACAGTAGAGAACGAAACAATTAATTTATGCTCAATCTAGTGAGTCAATATCCAGCTTGTTACCTCCGTTTATTTTTTTTATCAGCATCTTGATTCAGGAGCAGGCAGGGTGTATATCCATATGTTTTACTCGTCTTGTAGAATTAGTTTTAAGAAAAAACAAAACAAAAACAAAAAAAACCAAAACCCCAAAAACCAAAACCCACACCACCAAAACATAGGATTGCAGACTTGCCATTTTTTTCCTGAGAGGATCATAAATTATTTAAGGTTTCTTCATCCTCAGAATGCCCAGATGAACGCACTGAAATATTCAGAGGCTAGAACCTAAAACATTATACAGGTGATTCAATAATTCTTGCCAACAACTGAAATAAAAATCATGCCTTTCTCTTTATATTTTAAATATGAGGAATGAATTTTTCTCTTAATTCTCCCCTGTATCAACAAATCGTTTAAGATACCTCAGTATTAACGGAAAGGACATAAACATAGCTGAAATGTGTTATCAGTCCATTTTTATTTTCCTTGGAAATACTTTTTCGCTTTTTCCATTCAGTTTTCTACAGCTGAAAAAGCAATATTGCTTTATGTGTATGCTGGTAATTAAGTAAGTCTGGCATTCATATTTTTTCTATTACTACTTCTCTTGATGCTTATTTAAGAACTTTGCAAAGTTGAATACACAAGGTTCCTTTTCAACACTTGTATTGATTTTCTTTTGTCTTTTAACAAACAGACAGCAACCTGTACACAACATGGAAAAAATAACAAGCAGCCAGTTCTCAAACAGTAAAATAAACATTCTTATTCTTCTTCTAATGACTACTATGAGGAAGGCAAGATCCAGCAGTACCCCAACAGAAGAGTCCTTTATTTCTCAAGTATCAATTATATGGCCAATAGTTAAATACAATAAGGGGGAGTGTGAGCAGGGGCTGGGTGTGTGTGTTCCCCTCCTGAACCTTAAAATAAATAAATTCAAGTGGAAACTCTTCAGCCCTTTTTCTTTCCTTACAAGGTTTTTCAGCATTATGTGAGTTACTTGAATTCAGGTGCCTGTCCAAAGATGGGCTGCAAATATGTTAATCCAGCAGGGTATGGAAAATAATTCTTGATCATAAATTAACATTGTCACTATTGGCCAGAAAATCAAGATATGGGTATGCAGCTCAACTCTCTGTGCATAACCTGCAGGAACACAAATGCCAATGTATCAGTCGCGTGTCACACCTTTCTGCATGGTTATGTGAAATGGCTCTAGAGGTACCGATGTGTGTGGATGGAGAGGAAATTATCAGAAAATAGCTGAAGAGAGAGGAAGTACATGTTGAGAGACAGTGTTTACAAGCCTTCCAAGGTCTGATAAGCTCTGGAGACTGATGGTCTGGCTGAACTTGCAGAAATGGCTTAAACGTCAGAAGTCTGCTGAATTTGTTTAAAGCCACCAGTACACAGTAACATCAACAATTAGGTATATCGCTCCAAGAAGGTGGTGGCTGCTGTATTCAAAGAAAGACGCTGATATCCTACATATACCCTTGAGCATCTTCCACGCCTACCTAGGATCTGCTGGCGTCACCATGGGTCTCCATGTGGTTGGCCTCCCAGCTTTGCTCCATCCACGTAACCATGACTCACCCCATGCGAGTGTGCATATGAGTGAACTGTTTGGGGAGTAAGTGGATGTATAGTTATCTGTAATTAATAATAAGGGCTGGATTCTACTAGTAATACCAACTTAAATTAATATAAGCTTTTAATAAATATTAGTCGAGATCTGTGTCTCCTCCAGCTTGATCCCCTACCAGGGAAAAGGGAATTTATAATACTTGAACATTTTTTCTACTTGGAAAAGATAAGGGATGAGACATTCAATGCAAGGGCCACTATGTGGTTACAGAGAAGACCCCCTCTCATTGAAGTAACTTCATTTCCTGAACGTACCCATCCATGATCCTCTATGAGCAACAAACACCTTATGATTTCTTTTTAGTAAGATCTTCATGAGCTTTCAGTTCATATTAAGTTTAAAATTGTCATATTCTTTTGTATTTTCACAGTGCAAAGGATTCTGATTTGGTTTTTTTTTCTCTTTTTAAATCTTAACTGGAATCAGAAGCCTGGATCATCAGTAGACATAGTGCATTATCATTAACTTCATGAAGTAATTTCTCTTGTACAATTTTGCTAGTGCAGACATTCTAGCTTTTAGTTTAATTGAATTTGTTGATAAATCTGTCATGACATGCTTTCTATATATGATCTTTGTACAGAAAAAGTATTTCCAGAGAAAATTCACTTCATGAATACGATCAGAACAAGGCTTGTACATCGTTTAATTACATATTGAATTGGTTTCTAATAAGCAGTAGAAATGACTTAGATTGGCCTTCTGTTCATTTATGACTTTTCCATTAACATTTGCAAAATGAGCAATGAGAAAAAACACATGCTGAAATCATCCATTTTAGCAAATATTTTCATTAAATATTACCCACTTTTTTCATTATTGAAGATGGAATATTCTCATCTAATCAATGAATCCAATAAACAAATGCACTGTTGCCTGCAGTGTCTTTTGTATTAGAATTTCAGTTTCTACACTTGTCCCCAAGGCCACGAAAGAGCATGACTTCATGTTGCCGATGTGCTGTGTTTCATCAGTTTGTGTCTTAGTATATACATGTTACTTTAGATCTAAGGAGATGTGACAGAAAGTAACAGACTATACTGTGGTGCTGCAATGTCAGCCTGTGCACCAGAAAGATTAGAAAACGCAGTGCTGTAAGCACGTTGACTGGAAAGCAGAAAACAAACATAGGAACATCTAGTTTTCTGACAGGAAGTCAAATAATTGGAGCACACACACTCCTTCATTGCAAAATACCCTGTTACTGCCGTGAGAATAACAGTTTGCTTTTCCTTTTGGTGTGGCAGCAAGTGATTATCACCTTCAACAGAACTGAAGCAGACAGTGAGTATGTTGTATATACAGGAAAAAGGCAATAGTGACTAGGGGCTACTGGATTTAACACATTTTATTACTGCATGCAGTTTTATGGATTTAAAAAGTGGAATCAATTTTCCCTTTCTGAATTCTGATTGTGATAATTTATTTTTTTTTATTATTTTACTGAGATTGCTATTGGCTTCCTTTGGCATATTTCTTGATAATAAGACTGCCTTGGTTATTACAGTGCTACGTTTCATATCTCTTTGACCACAATAAAAGATGTTCCATTTACTTAAAGCTTTCTTGATGTTATCGGACTGAGAAAATTTACTTCAGTAGCTCTAAAAGCCATTCCAGGAACAAGACTTGATCCTTCAAGTATTCAATTGTCTGTCCATATTCCATCAAACATCTGTAAAGAAGTTAAACAAAATGTAAGGACACCCAGGCCTTAGATTAGCCAGTAAATATTATCTGGGAATTGACTTTTGTCTTTTCCCCTAATATAACAAAAATTAATGCCAGCAAGTCTCTTGGCTGTATGAAACCCAGGCTCACCTTCATGATTACCAAACTGTTTTACAGACTCTATTATCAGTCATTTTAATTTCACTGTATTTCACAAAAAAGGCAGAGGAGGACTGGCATTTAAGAAGAGGATGCACTACCAGTGTGGTCATGCAGAACAGCATTGTCCTTAAAAATTATTAAAGCCATTCAGC
>NW_009647735.1:4119562-4123598 GCF_000708025.1 Charadrius vociferus | reverse complement strand
TCAGCAGGACAAGGGAAATAAAATTAGGTCATCTTAATTCAAAGCCCTATTTTATTTTCATTGTCATTTGGCTTTTGGTATCCATCAACCTTATCCAACCATCATACTTACATCATTTCTCTCACTTGATAATTATGTTTTTGTAAAACAGCAAAAGTTTACCTTTGGAAGTCTTTAACTGGACAGCTCCTCAAACTTTTCAAGTGGACTTTCTCAATGATATGTCTGTTTGACACTGAGTAATTTGGAGTTACGCACAATGAGTTACCATACCTTCTTATGTTACTAAAGGAAGGACTAGGTGTTAAAATGATTATGAAAGTTGAGACATGCCATTAGGCATCTGGTGACTGTGGCCCCTTCAGCATGCTGTGCGTTTATGACAGTTTCTAAGAAACTTCTAGCATAGCCTAAAACGAAAATGGAAGGTTATCTTTTGACACTAGTAGTTCGGCCAGGTATGGCCACTTGCATTTATAACCACGCTAATGCGTATGACAGCACAAGGCAGGGAGAGAGAGCATAAGTGCCCAAGTAAGTGGAAATACAGTGAATAACCTTAAGGATTAAAGTGCATTAGATTCATATTGCAAGTGACACAGACCTGCTGTCAGTTACGGGAAAAAATACCTCTGTTCCTTTCATGAAGTAGCTCTCTCTGTGAGGTTTCAAGGACAAAATGAAGAGGGTTTGTTGGGGTTTTTTCTTTCCATCCAGTTTTTAATATACTGGCATGAAGAAAATCCGGGCTGCAGGGATTTTTTTGACCTGCAAGCATCTTGCTGTTGTTTTGGGCTATGATAAACTACAACACTCCAAACCCCATTTGAGGTACATATTAATAGGTGATAGACCTGAAATAAAGGAAGGCACATGTCAGGCAAAAGAGTTCACAAGTTTGTTGGTTTAGTGCAGGTTGAGGCCGGGGGGGGAGCAGACCTGAAGATTTAAGCAATATGAACAAATTATTAGCTAATACAAGGAAAAGCAATGTGAGAGAAGAATTTAAAAGAGAAAAAAAGACTGAAAGTAACCAACTTCTGATGTTTCTTTCACCGGTATTTGTGTGGTTATTCATAAATATTACCAAGGAAACAACCAACTTAATAATGCTACTTGTTCCTAGTAGAAGGAATTTGTGACTTTGTGCTTTGCCCCATCCTCCCCAAACATACATCACCTTTCTGTAGGTGAGTAAAACTGTAGTATCTGCATTCCAGGATGCTTCAAAAAGGAGTGGGTTTTAGTAATATTTTACCATCTGCCGTAGAAAAGTAAATTCTGACTTCGGGACGTGAAGCAAATTTTTATCTAAAATCTGGGCTCCTATTTAAGTGCAATATTACCTCTGTGGAACAGATAAATTCTTTAAATCAGATAGCTCAGAAAATGTCTTTTCTAATAACAATAATAAAAAGTCTTCACTATCTTAACCTCTACATTGATGCAGAGCTTATTCTAATCTACCTTTACTTCAGGCATTCAAAGGATCTGCCAAAACATAAAATGAGTTTCTGAGAAGCTGCACTCCCCTCCCCTAACCACGGATACTCGTGTCCATTAGATCCACTTGTTTCTGAGACAGAAAGCAAAAACATGTAGGAAAAAAGAATATACTTTTGCTTTTTTCCTATAAATCTAGTCTTTTCCTTAATTACAAAAAGACAACCAGCTAGATTCATAGACTATTCCTACACAAACTCATCCTTTATTACTTTTTAAAAATTAAAACCAAAAATGGTATAGATTCTGGAGATTTAACATACCTAAACATAAGACAAACTTACAAATTTCAGGTGTGTTACACCATTCCAGCTATCTTTTGGGACTGTTAACCAAGGTTTTACAAAAGACACCTGCAGGGCAGACACTTTATTTTGATGGAAGAAGTAAGTGGTTTCATATCCAGCGTGCTGAAATCCAGGACAGAGAACAGCAGATGACTTGTGTGTCAGCTGTTGGCTCAGGCTCTTCAATTTATATGCCTGTATATACCAATCTTGAGCAATCTGCATGCTAGACACCAACTGAAATCCAGAGGCTAGATCTCGAGATTTGCAGGCAACCCCAGATTAAGCAGTCCGATACAGAGCCAGGCTTTGAGCGTGCGGCCTCAGCACACAGCGGGACAGACCAGTAATTCTCAGTGACTATGATAAAGCTGAATCCTTGTGTCACAGACTCAATTTCTTGTTCAGGTAGGTTTTGTACAGCAGAATGCACTGCTGTCAAATGAAAAGCACCCTTATGTTTCTCCTTAGTGTTGGCAAGCTGGATGGGTGAGGGTAGAAATATGTTGTCTTCCTGAATGTTCAGGACATGCCTAAGGAGCTGCTGAAGAGTAGCAGGAGGACTGTTGGGGAAATTCTAGTTGACTTCTAGTTTGATGACACAAGGTCCTTGGGGAGAGTTACTTTCTGTACTCGGCTTGCTGTGAAGAAAACTTGGTTGAGGATGCAGTTATACATTCCTGGTGAAGTTAGGAAGGACCAGGGAGAAAGGCACATGTCCAAAGATAGCTCTTTAAGAGAAAAGGTTCCTAAAGTACGCCACCACTGTACCTCTTAGATTTAGTGCAGCTATTGCAATGCTGTTATTGTAGGTACGAGGAGCTACCTACCTTTGTTCAAAAGGGCAGAAGAAATTCCATGTAATGCAAAGACAATGTGAAGAATAGCTTATGAGTTTATAGCAAATTAGTCATCTGCCTGTGAATCTCATCCAAACTGTGAATTTAAAGCACATTCTATTAAAACTCTTCTTAGCAAATAATCTTTTGAATACCATTCAAAAAAGAATGCTTTCCATCATTTATTACATTTTTGTACAAAAACTTCTTTGGCTTTCCTTTCCCACACACAAATCACAATGAAAACAAGTGAACAAAATGCATAAAATGTGCCTGACTCAAAGCTTGCTCTGTGTGTCCAGTGGACAGTGGTACATCTGGGTAAACTGGAGCCTAAGACAAAATATTCACCATTTAGCACGTGGAGATTTGCCAGGTTGGTGTTTGGCGTGTGATCTCCCTCCTCCTTTTCTTTCACAGTCTTAGACAATAGCAAGCGTCTTAATCACTTCTTGTATAGATGGCCAAAGATAACTGCAATTAGTAGGGTGCGTTTGTTTCCATGATGCTGAATGACTTCAGCTACCTGAGATGGAGACCCAGAATCTTTCAGAAGGCTACCCTACATCTTCCACTTAGTCATGGAAACTTAAAAAGCAGAATCAGGCTTTTAGTGAGGTTATTTTTCAATTACATTGCACTGCAACTGTAGTCTCCTCTAGGACAAGTCTTACACAGTTCTAAACTTTGCAATGATTCTGGGATCTTTATTTTTTAACATATGTGTCCATCGACAGGATCTTGTTTTGCTTTCCTTCAGCAGCTATACAATAGCTTAGTTTCTTTTTTTTTTTTTTTTAACGTATACGAAATTATCCAGGCCTCAAGACAAAAATGTTCAAAGCTGAGTTTTTGATCATTTAAACATCGATAGTGTTTAAGATGATACCACTGGCTGCACCCAAACTATTCAGAATCCTTTCACAGGATTGTAGAAAAAGCAAAGAAAAATACTTTTCACAGTACTGCTATCAGTTAAGCCTCTTGCCTCCCAAAGGAAAGCTCATCCTGGCCCAGATATGGTCACCGCCAGCCTCAAACAGAAATCGAAAACGCCTTCCATGCATTGATCTCAGTTATGTGGCTACATAAGTTATGATGAACATTCTTAATATAAGGATGTAGGCTATACTGGAGAAAGCAGAAGCTCCATGGAGGAGAAATACCTATTTTTTTCTCCCTAGATCATAAAATCATAGAATCATAGAATTGCTGAGGTTGGAAGGGACCTCTAAGATCATCAAGTCCAACCATTAACCTACCCTGACAAAACCACTTCTAAACCATGTCCCTAAGTACCACATCTACCCTTTTTTTAAACACCTCCAGGGATGGCAAATCCACCACCTCCCTGGGCAGCCTATTCCAATGTTTGATAACCCTTTCAGTGAAAAAATGTTTCCTAAT
>NW_009647735.1:4112683-4119352 GCF_000708025.1 Charadrius vociferus | reverse complement strand
AAGAGCAGGACCCGGCGCTTGGCCTTGTTGAACCTCATACCGTTGGCCTCGGCCCATCGGTCCAGCCTGACCAGATCCCTCTGCAGAGCCTTCCTACCCTCAAGCAGATCAACACGCCCGCCTAGCTTAGTGTCATCTGCCAACTTGCTGAGGGTGCATTCGATCCCCTCATCCAGATCATTGATAAAGATATTAAAGAGAACTGGCCCCAGCACCGAGCCCTGGGGGACACCACTTGTGACTGGACACCAACTGGATTTAACTCCATTTACCACCACTCTCTGGGCACAGCCATTCAGCCAGTTTTTTACCCATTGAAGAGTACCCCTGTCCAGGCCATGAGCAGCCAGTTTCTCCAGGAGAATGCTGTGGGAAACAGTGTCAAAAGCTTTGCTAAAATCCAAGTAGATAACATCCACAGCTGTAAGGTCTACTTGTCTTGGTTGCTTGTTGCAGCCTTTAAACCGTGGTAAACAGTTTGCCTAAGACAAAGTTATTACCAGACTCCATTTACTGCCTGGGTAGGCAACAATCAGGGTATGTGCAAGGCCAATCCTAATCAGCATTTTTCCTGGAACATCTTCATTAAGTGCAGCATCTCTGCACTTAAAGAAAAAATCCAAGAGCTCCAGCAAGTATGATGGGTACTAGTCCTAAAGAGATTGTTCTTCCTCGTTCCTTGATTTTACGTAGCAAGAACAGAGAAACAGGAACAGGAACACCTAGCATTTCTTTCTGCCACGTCAGTGGTTCCAATTCCTCCATTTCTAAAATTAGGAGATACAAAATGGAACAAGCTCTGCAAATTTATTATCTAATGTTTCATGCTTGTCCACAGACTGTCACTGTACATCCATTCTTGTTTCCTCTGTTAATTTAATGATGTCCCTGACATCTTCAGGGCACCAGGTAGTAGAAGGCTAATGAAAGCTCTTCTGAACAACTGCATTCACTTATTGCCTCCCGACACATCCAAACAGCCTCATAGCCTAACTGGGGCTCAGGCTGATCTTTAAAGCTAATAAGCAAGTAGTCATTGTCATTTTAGTATTTATATAGATACATGTTTAGTATCTCATATATATGTGTGCATGTGTATATATTATGTGCAAATGCTCTTTTTGAAAAATATTAACACGTTAAGTGCCCGAGTGCCAGTGTAGTACCAGGAGCGTTAGATTTAATTAGGTAGCAAAAATAGAAACTGGAATCTGGTTAATAGCTTCGAAAGCTGATCTTAATTGGCTTATTAGTTGGAGAACGAGAAAACAATATTTTCAGACATCAGTTTAAGTGAATGCTGAATAAGTTGTTCAAAATAACTTCGAGAATCAAATAATTAGACAAATAATACACAAAGTCAATAATGTGTGATCATCAACAAATGACAAATGTATGAACAATGGAACAGTATAATTCTTCTAGTTCTACTTAGCTGCAGAGAGTTCCTGTGTATCCATCAGACTAATTGTTTATTCCAGTTATTACATTCATTCAAATGTATGAGAAAGCAAACCATTGATTTACTGCCGTCAAGGAGTACTTAGTGCAGCAGTTTAAACAAAGCATGGCTGTCTCCATATATAATTCATGTTTATTATAAATGTAACGGAGAAGGAAAATGCTGCAAGGGTATGTGTAGGCTCAGCTATGTAAATTCCTGTTGTTTTCTGAATGTAATACATACAATGTTTACCTGTAGAAATAATCAAACAAATTTCCTGCACTGAATAGGTAATTTCCAGAAGGAGAGTCAGTGTTATTAAAAGCATTCTCCAAACACTGATTGCTTCATTCTAAACTAAAGCACATCGTTTGGTATTTAAAAGCTGTCTGGATTTGCTGCTTTGTTCTTAATATGCTTGACACATATGCCTCACAAATCTTCAAATGGATCTAAAACGTGTCCTGGATTATTTTTTGCTGGGATAGCACTGATTTAGAGCATTCACAATGGTGCAATCTCTCCCTTCCCCTCCCCCGAACCCCGCTCAACCCTTATTGAGCTTGTTGTAATTCACATAGCGTTCAGATATAAAAAGGGCATTCAGATCCTGTCACTCTCACAGACTCGACTGCAAGGCTGAGTTATATTTTGGATTTAGGCAAGTAATATATCAGTGGTTATGTCAAGTCTTCTTTAGAATTTTGAACTTGTGGTTCACTCCATTTCATTAGCTGATGTTTTCTCCTTTCCCAGCTGTGCGCACCACGTTATAGCAATGAACTCTCTCTCCTTCCAGGAATCTGAAATGCCTTCACTGGATAGCCTCCACTTCTTTCTTATCCTAATAAAAAGTAGGAAATCACTTGGGCTTTATTCCTCAATTACATATTCACGATCTAACTCTGACATAGGAAAACTAAAGTTCTAGGTGCACATTTCTAACTAAAATACCTTTCAAATTACTGACTTGAAATCAGAATCCTACTGTGCAGTGGTTTATTATTAAATGTGTCTGAAGAAAGCAACTCAGGGCAACGTATAGCCCTTTTTTTTCAGCGACTTCAGCAAAATAATAGGCCCAGAACACCAGGCTATTCAGATATAGCATATCAGAGCAAATGACTGTGTGTATAAGTCCCTTGAAGGCATAATAATGATAGTGCTTGTTAAGGTCACCATTTTCATTTCAAACTACAGCAACAACTATTTAAAAAATAAATTTACAACCAAGAAGAACTTGGAATTAGCACAGTATTGCAGCGTATTTACAGATGTTATGTGATGTCATGCCTATTTAAAAAAAAAACAACAAAACACTCCCAAAGTAACTTCAAGTGCCTAAAATACAGAAACCAATTTAGACCGTAGAGAACTATCAACCAGAAATCACCAGAAGTGACCGATCACCATCCAACCACCAGTGTAGATAAGCTGTATGCTTTCAGAGAAACAGTTGCTGTGTTAATTCTTGCCTGTTTCTTTGCCTGCAAGGTCTTAAAAAAATAATAAATCTGATCTTGAAATAAATAAGGTTTGAACTTCTCTTATACTTTATTATAATTCTTAGCAGATTAGACTTGGTAAGACTCTTAGCATTTTAAATCTTAAAATACAGTCTTTAAATAAGCTTGTCTTTGCTGACCTGTCACCTTTAAGTTATTTGCA
The DNA here is from genome assembly GCF_000708025.1 of Charadrius vociferus. Lineage (NCBI taxonomy): Eukaryota > Metazoa > Chordata > Aves > Charadriiformes > Charadriidae > Charadrius > Charadrius vociferus. The sequence goes on along the minus strand of NW_009647735.1, from coordinate 4,116,240 downwards.
GAGAACTTTGATTAAGTAGCATTAACTAAGTCTTCTCCTTAAATGATTTGAAAAATGTAACTTTAAATAGGTCATTTTTTAAAAAAACCCTAGCTGCGCTACTTTCCTCCAGTCTCTCTCCTACGGATTGTCTTAACAGGTAAAGCACTGTCTGCATTTGCTAGGGGCTGCAGCCTTACTGGCAACGAAGCCAGAGTGTTCAGTTAGACAGATTCTTACAGAGACCTCGCAGCTTTCATGTGGGACCTCTGTCTCTTGGAAATGATACTGTATTTTACACAGAAAGTACCTTCCTCGCTCCCACTCCTACAATCGCTGAAAAATTCTGAGTTCTGCAGAGCACACTCAAAACTCTCTGCAATCCTATTTAATCGGGGATTGAGGTAGCCCTCCTCAGCTGTGGATTGTGCTGAGAGATTTCACATTACTTTTATCATTCTTCCTTGCTGCTGAGAACTGTTTTATCAAAATACATTTGTGATTCTCTCTCTTTCTGTACTAACAACCTGAAGCTCCATTTTTGTGTTTTCCAGTTATGGTTGGGGTGAAGAGCTTGTCACAGTCTAACAATTAGGACTACAATAATGGTTTTAAAATGGCTTCTGTTTCTAAAGCTCTTTGACAATCTACAAACACAGAGCATCATTCTTACACCCACTATGTGAACTTAAGTATGTCTGCAAAACTGGCCTGGTCAGCTTGTGAAACACATCTCTTTCGAATGCTGTTTTCCAGCGTGCTAGAAAAAGCTAAGGAGCAGAGTAGCATCTTGATGTTTTTGACAGAAGCATTCAAAAAGAAATTTCTCACTTTTTTTTTTTTTCCCCCCGCCAAATTGCAGAGAAAGCCTGGGCTAAGGGCTTGAGCTTCTGTTATTTTTGTCAAGTCACTTTCAACAGTCAGTCACCACTGACAGACTTCAGTCATTACTAAGGAGAGCAAATAGTTACGGGAGTTTTTAAAGTAATATCTAAAATCAGGCCCCTGCTCTGACAAACTGGTGACCTAGAATTGAAAGGCTTCTGTGACATTGGTAACAAACTCCCTTAGTCCCAGGATCTCCTGAGAACTACCCGTTAGCAAGGGAAGACTGAGTGATACACAATTTTAGTAGGAAATACATTTCTCTTACCTTTGAGAACTGCATATACAGCTAAAATTTGCCATTTCAGTTTGGGCTGTGGCTGGTATATCACACTTCATTCTGTTAGGTCATGCACTGGGAAGTAACCTACAGCAAAAGCAAAGTAACTAGACGTATTTACCTACCAATAAAAACACCCTTCTTGGAATATTTTCACCTGACCTTTTTGGTCTTGTTAACCGGAGAAGGGAATGTTACTGAGATTGTTTTAGATGCAATCATTGCTTAAACATGACGTTTAGGACTCGCTTAGAGGCGAGATGCAGTAAGGCACCTTTTTCCAATCAGTGAGCAGTGTCTTACATTTCTTCCCATGCTCCTTGTCCTCGGCTGTACCTAAACTCATCTCATACACAAGAACCTCTGTAGACGATGCAGCAAATTTTCAGCCTGTAGGAAGTTTGAGCTGTTAAGAAGACTAGCATTGCACTAATAAAATCTAAACACTTATAGTCAAATCTTATTCCCGATGCTACTAAATGGGAACTTACAGCTTAACATAATAGGCAATTTAGCATATAAATGTGCCCCATAAAAGCAGGATGTTGGCAGTGCAAAACTATAAATGTTAACCTTTGGGCAAGCTGTTACAAATGTGCTAGAGGCTCTTGCAATTTTAATGAACTTGTTTGCACATATGAGGTTTATTTTGTACTAAACACTAGGATACACACACCCAATAAGAAGAACACCTTCAGAAATTCAGACCTATAGGAGTTCATCATGAAGGTCTGGCGTAACAAATCCGTTAGCTAGCGTTTTATTTTTATTAAATCTTGTCATTCTTAAGCTATGTCCTGCGCATCTGTTAGCAGAGGTTTATACCAGCAGACAAGGACGATGGCCTTTTTACCCTCAGAAATGTGACTGAGAAACAAAATACGTAACTTTCCTAACAGTGTTAGAGAAGATAGGAAGTATTGTATAACTACAAGGGTTTGTGGTCAAGACTTATATCCTGGACAAGTACAGATGCTAATGAATGTGATTTTCCTGAGTCGTTATTTCATTATTGTCTGTAAGTTCCTGGAAAGGCAGAGGATGCTGAAAATGTGAGAAATCTATAGTAATTTCAAATCTAAATCAGGGCTAACAGTTATCTTATGAACTAGCAGGCACCTGTGACCTTTTGTTGAAAGTAATTTGGGTTTGACAAATCAATGTCTAAGCACCCTCAAAATCAGATAATCCTGCAGGGCAACCAAATTAAGTTGCTCCATTTCAGGGAAGTGCTTGCAAAAACCACACATTTTCAGGCAGCTTTGCTGGTTATGAACACAATACTCATGATCCAGCCTTGATGGTGAGTATGTTTTCAGTCCAAGTCTCTCACGTTGTTAGGCTTTGGAAGGCCACTTCATTCCAAAGGAGAATTATTCAGAGCTACTCTTTCAACCTAAATGTGTGAAAGATGAATCATAAGATGATATTTCACTCCTATCTGACTTCACTGCCAAATTTTCTTCACCTTATACCCTATGACTGCCTCAGCAAAATAACAAGTTTTCAGTTTGCATTCACACTGTTTAATAACATGATGTCTCCTGAAACATGCATAACTAAAAACCTTTTTACTTGCTTATTCCTTCATGTAAAGAAAAGGAACTCAAAGAACTTTCTCTTTATTAGGCTATGAGGTTCTTTTTCCTTGGTTAACAACCTTAACTGCCAACAAAGCATGGACCTAGGTTGTAAAGAGAATTCATGCAGAGACAAAAAGGTACTTATCAGGTATTTCTCCTCTCTCTAACAACTCGTTTTATTCCTCATTGTGAATATATGTATCTGTACACACATAGGTAGCAATCTGGAGACTCATTAAGAAATAAGGCAAGAAGAAAATGAGGACTTTCATAATAACTTACTTTATTATAAAGCCTAAAAAATTATATGTATGCATTAAATGGCAAGTTAAAACATGAAAAAGAGAGAGAGAATGTAGGGAGTGTAACGTCACTGGAAGTCTGCATTTGCAGAGGAACAGCCAGTGAGAAAAGTTTCCTTGACATTATCCTTCAATATGCAGTATATACTCAGTTTGGATCCACAAATATTCGAAAATATTCTACTTCACGTTTACTCACATACAAGCTCAGAATACGAGTTTCATGTACAGGTCCCCATGAGGACAGGACAACCTGTCTTCACACATCTCTTTCCCAATACGACTCTATTAAAAATTTGCTGAAGTTCTCAAAGGTTTGTTTTTTGCATTTCACTATAAGAAAGATGAATTAGGTCATGCTTCCTAATTCAAGCAAGCAAACAGTCAGGAATCATCTTCCACCCCCACCCATGTAAAACTAAAAAGTACCCCTCAGAAAATGAAACTTTGCATTGTTTTAAAAGCATGCACTGGCTAACTTACAGTAGTTCTGCTTGCAGAGTTCCATTGCTTTGAGCACCGTTGTTC
>NW_009647735.1:4077007-4112652 GCF_000708025.1 Charadrius vociferus | reverse complement strand
AGGAGACCAATACTGGTTGTGGGTACCTATATACTGGTATAGTGGTACCTATACTGTACAAGTATCTGCTGCAGACATAATTTATTTGTTCCTCACTTAAAAACACAAGCAAATCTTTATTTATGATGCAGATCCTTCTAATAGTAGAAACAAGCATAATCATCACGATTCCAGTATGTCCCATACTGGAATCCTTGCTTTTTACTACTGGTCTCAATGACCAGCAGTTGAATTTGAAATATATCACAAGTCAAAAAAACACGAATAAATTGAAAATACAGCATTTTCATATTCCTTATCTGGTTATAAAAGAACTTGCTGGCTTATTAGTTAGCCAAGAACTAACTTCATTGACTAGCTTTCCTGTAAGCCAGATCAAACAGTTTTTAGTGGATGCACAAACTGTACTGGTTTAGGAAAAAAACATTTTTTCCCTTGGGTATAATCAGGAGATAGGAGCGCTCTTCATGTGTTTATTCCAAAGGTAACTTTTGTATTTCATTCATGGGGCAATAATTTTGTGATCTTGGCAGCAAAAGTTTCACTCTGAGTTGCAAAGGCCTGCAGACATCCTAAGTACATGTACAGAGCGTCACTTTTATAACCACCCTGTGTGTGTCTTTGTGACTGACTTACTGTCACATTCCCTAGTTGCACATTGGCTATTTCATCTGGGAAGTAGCACAGAAAGTTACTTAAATTGTGCAAGTATCCCATTACTTTTAAACAGTCCACTTATTAAAACTAAATTCTTTGTATAAAATAAGACTCCAGAAGAAGCAATATTTGTATTATCTTTCTTCCACCTGAGTTATCTGAAAGAAATTTAATAATTAAAAAACAAAACAAAAACATGCCTGGAAACTGAAAATCAGAGGTTCATTCATTTAAAAATTCATTTTCATTCATTTAAAAATTGTTTCATAGTAGTACTATTAAATTTAATTAATGTAATTAATTTTATCATACCCTACTATGGATGAGTAGCACTTAACACACACAGGTCTAAAAGGTGAAATAATATGGGTTTGAATTTTAAGAACAGAACCTGCATGGTTGGTCGCTTTTGTTGCTCTGTATTATGCCAGCTTACATACTGTTAAATATATCCTTGACGTTAATTTTCTGTAGAAAACAACCAGGAAAACTATTTGCATAACTGTAAAAACAAAACCCCTTCAAGTCATTAGTATTGAAAAATATTCACGTTCATTTAAACTTGGCCTATGAAATGTACAGTTCAGTGCTTTCCAGTTGGAATTTCTCAGTTTAACTTAATCAAATCTAAAGGTGCAAAGGTGATTATCTGTCTTCTTCTAAGTTCAAGAATGTAATAAAATGGCTTACATTAGGAAGACAATTTATTATCTGTATGATGACAGAAAAAGGTAAAGAAAAAGTAATTTATGGGGGAGCCTTCCATGCTTATTCTATTAGTTGCAGCAGAGGTTAAAAATTTCCTCTTCTTAACCTTATAGAACTGAGAAATCTTGGGAATACATGAGATGGAACACGTATGATAATGTAGAAATCACACTTCTTGCCTTTGTGTAGTTATATTTATATAACAGATGAAGATTCATTCTTTTGCTGTTATTCCAATAATGTTGTTTTATGGTATGAAGAACTACCCTGAAGCACAGAAGGAAAATCCTTGGGGTTGCATTCTCTTTTTCAGGTTGTTGCCTATTATGAGCCCTTGGGAAAAACTGCTCAATTGCATTGTGGCTCCACTTACGGCAAAAGACAGAATCAGGACAGGAATATATTACTCATTGCTCATATTAGTCTTGTGGAAGATACTCAATGTCAATAGGACTTGAAGATAACACAGAGCATACAGACCCTTGGATGAATGGCGTAAGAAGCACAGCTTCTTCAAGCCATATTCCCTCTGCCTTTTCTGAGTACGATTAGTATGTCAAATAAAACAAAAACCAGAGATATTTTTCAGACACACATTTTCTGAAAACATCCCAGTAACGATGAGAAAAACATTCTTTTTGATTTTCGGGTTTAGGAAACCCAGCACTTTCTTGCCATATTACATCTGTAGCAACTGCACTGCACTTGCCTAAAATGTAAGGCAATTGTGACCCTGAAATACATCAGCCTATCTTTGGCTCTTACTACTGTAATATTTACGGCTTTGTCTATTTTCTCCCTGTGTGCCAAAGTTTATTTGTGTCTTTGCCCCCTAGCCTCTCTCGTCTTTCTGATCCATGAAACTTGTATGTTAAGATTCTCAGGGAGATTGATGATGATGCTTGACTGAGCTTGACTGATCTGTCATTCAGATTTTAAAATTTAGTAAATTTTGTTGATTACCTGCAAAGATATTTCCTCAATTTTTTTTTCTGCCTTAGCAGAACTAATTTGGCAAAGCCATCAAAATCTAAGGTGGTTGTCAACTCTGCGAGTTCTCCTCATTTACCCCAAACATTGCCATTCCTTCTCTCATGAAATGTAGTCATTTTTGTTTGCTCTTAAAGCAGACTGTGTGTTTGTACACCCAAACATAGCAGCTCTTTCATGATCTGATTATTCTAATGGTACTTTTATCACTCTTTGTTTTTCAAAACATGTTAATGGTAAAATTCAGACAGAAAATAAACTCATAATGTATACAGGTTTGATTTCATACTCAAGTGGACTATACTCTAAATGTCATCTTACCCATTAAATTTGTGATGCCACTTCCTGAATCTTATGTAATATATAGCAAATCAGGCACTTCCACTGCTGCATGAGATGCAGTATCCACAGCATCCAGTATCTCACTTCAATCAAAATGCATCACCTTTCAAAGCAGAAACATCACTTGATTGAATCAGATACATTAAGACTTGCATCTAATACATGGTATAATAAATCACCCGATGAAATCAACTAGTGATTATAGAATAGTGCAATCACACGCTTGGCTGGATTGCCTGCATCTTTAAGGAAGGTTGCTTGTGTGTGGATTCCTTAATGGAATTCTATAATAAAGAAAGTCTGTGTCTTGCAATGAGACCAACAAAACTGCATGACTTTTGAGATCCATAAGAGCATATTCATCTAGGTATGTTCAGGAATACTAGTTAAAAAAAAAAAAGTTAATTACTTTTCACTGCATGACCATTGTTACTGCTCACATACCTCAGTGACTCCTTTTCTAACATAACTAGATTTTTCCCCCCCAAAGTGCTGATAATCGGTTGCCAAGCTTTCCTATCTACTGTTTGGTACCATTCAATCAAGTACATTCATTTTACTCATGCAAAAACCTCTGTGAGATTGTGCTTATCAGAAAAAAGGGTTTCTGACTGTGTTTGGCTTCACTTTTATGGTCCTGTTTCAAGACTAGTGTCTGTGTCTAGATATCCCAGAGTAGTGATAAATAGAACCAAGGGTTGTTTATTACAAACGTTTGCTATCTTGAATGTGTTGCCATCTCATTACAACATGTTTCATCTTCTGCATGGTCAGGGCTCGTATTTACAGTCCACTGCATCCATGTAGGCAGCACTGATATTTAAGGTGGTGGAAAGCAGAATGAAAGGACACCATTTCTAATATTTTAAAATATTCTCTTTTCATGATTTTTGATACCAGAAACTGATGTTTCTGTATCAAAAATTTAAAAGTTTCTGATTTTAGGATTCTCAGATGAGGATGGTGATGGTTAAAGCCTAGAACAGAGATGAAATTTATGACATTTTGGGTCACTCGACTTTCTGGAGCTGTCAGCCAATCAATGCATACAGACAGTAAAAAGTACAGATTGCTTTTGCCTCAGACTCCCAAAGAAAGTTTGAGGCCACTACAGTACCATAAGGACTGTCAGACTTAAAAATTTCAGATGAGAATGTACAGCATGTCTTTTTTTCTTCTGTCCTGGTCACTATAATGTCATTTTGTCATTTGTCATATAAATGAACACAACAAATTTTACCTATATAGCTCTATACACCCTCAGTGGAATATTCGCAGGTAGATAATCAGGACATACTCTGTATGCAACACTTATTTTAGCAGTACTCTCAATGAGCTCTGTGAAGAACTAATTTTATTATCGTATATAACAAGTAATGAGATGATAGTTAATTTCTGGAATTCCTTAAATAGATGAAGAAATTACTCTAAAAATAAAGTAAGAACAAAATTCAAACCTAAAGTGCATCAGCTGTTCAAAGTCTGCCTGGCAGTTGATTAAAAGTGGCATTACTTAAAGGCAGTTAGCAGGGTCCCTCATGTTTCGCATTGCTGGCTCCCTGGACGGTGGGTGCAAGGTACCCTGTGCAAGCTTATAGGTGACAATGACCTGAAAGGGTGCATTGGCTCCCTGGCTTCCCTTGCTGCCATTCCGCAGGATGCCAAAGACTGAAAAAAATGAACCAACAGAAACATATCGAACAAGGTTCAACAAGGGCAAATGCAGAGACAAGGACTTGGGAAATCACAGCTCCATGCAACAGTACTGGGAGGGCATCGACTGACCAGTAAGCAGCTCTGCAGAAAAGGATCGGCGGGCTTCTGGTGGAAAAGTTGAAAATAATACAGCCATGTGTCCTTGTGGCAACAAACACTAACTTTGTATTATACTGCATTTGCAAAAGCATAGCCAGCAGGTCAAGAGCAGCGATTATTCTCTTTTACCCGGCACTTGTTGGACCACACTTCACCCAGTTTTGGGCTCTCAGTACCTTGCCAAACTTTTTTTAATGAGATCTCCACTATGTTTTAAGGTACCTAGTGAGTGTTTTATAGGGAAGATGGAGCCAGACTTTTCTCAGAGATGAACAAGCCTAGTGGCAATGGACATAAGTTGCAGCAAAAGAAAGTTTTTATTAGAACTAAGCAAAGATTTCCTCATGTGGAAGGTGGTGAAACATTGGAAAAAGGGCCCAGAGAGGCTGTGAAATCTCCATTATTTGATATACTCAAAACTTGAAAGAAAAAAGCATTGAGTGACCTTACCAAACTACACCTTATTTTTCAGGGGGTAGACCAGATGATACTCAGAGGTCCTTTCCAACTTAAAATATTCTGTATTTCTGTTGTTCTAGAGTGCTGCATCTACAGATAATTCATGTTTGTATCTCCAGTCAGAATTTTCTTATCAGTTACAGATTTTCCCGGTGTTTGTTTTGGTTTTTTTTCCTTCCCAGGGGCTGGGGTGCTGAGTTTTTATGCTGAAACTACCTTTAGCATCTATTTCTCAAAATAAGAATCTGATGCCAGAAACATTCTTCAGAAGACATTGACAGACTGAAATTATTCCACATTACAGATTTCCAAGGAGGGTAATTCATGGCAAATATAATGCTTTCCCCATGCTTCCTATAACCTATTTCTTCAAGATCCAAATAAATGCTGTCAGAACAATGAATAAACTGTTCTTTCAGAATGTGAGAGGCGCAATCTTTCCACATTATACTATCTCACTCTCTAAGGAGTGAAAAAGGATTTGCTTCAGTAAAGAAAGCGCTCTGTTATATGACTTTCTCTTTTGTAGTCTCATATCTTATGTTTCAATGGGTAAACTTTGCAAGTCAGATTTATATTCAAGTCTAAAGTTATGTTTTGTTGCAGTAAAATCAAAGGAAGCAATGACAGATTGATCTATAGATGAACAGGTGGGAACCGAACAGACCTTATTAATCTTTTTCTCTACTTGGTGGCACTCATGTGCCTTTAATACACAGCGAGAACTTTATCTGTGGCATGTAAAGTTAACCTTGAATAGGACTTAGATTTCTAAGCATCAGATGCAATTGTTTCTGAGTTAATAACTTGCACTTTTTTTGGTAATTCAGCGATTTTGGTAACATCCCCTTGTCCTCAGTGTTCTGTGCCCAGCTGAGCAACATTTAATGTGGATCCCCTTCTGAGGCATCTCTTCCCATGTTTTACATCTGAGGCAGTGGGATGAACCCCCTTTGTGGAAGAGAGGCCTCTGGAACTAAACTTTGAGGCATCTCAGTCCACTATCTAAGGCATTTTAGCAATTTTACAGTGCACAATAAAGAACTTCATCGTCCTGTTTAAGTGACTGTATTTCAGTTTAAGGCATAAAAATTAATTGAGCTAAATATAAGCTAGTTTAAGTATGATATTGAAGTCTAATGACTACAAAAGATATGGGAGGATCCTGTGTTCAAGCACCCACTGCTGTGTGTATTTTCCATGATTTTTTTTTTGTGTGTAAAATGCAAGCCAGAGAGCACAGACTGACATGCCTCTGCTGCCTCTCTTTGGCTGCCCATCCAAGAGACCAGAGTATATAAATAACCTGTAAATGGGGTCAGAAACTACAAAGTTGACATTACAATTCTGGCATCAATATTAGTCAACTGACATTATGCATGTTAAACAGTTTTTACTTATAACTACTTAAATTTAACTAAGTTCAGAATATTACCATGTTCTTCACTGTATCACTTATTTCCTTCTAATTAGAAGTACACTGTATTTGTTATCTAATTAGGCACTGAAAAATGCAAGTGAAATTTTGCTGTCTTACACAAAAACCATACAGCCATGTATGTAAAGGCAACATTATCGTGATGGTTGACCAGGCTTCGTCCTGAGAGAAAGTGAATCAAGCTGAAAGAGATGCTATGGGGATATGGTGGCTAAGAGGAGAAATCACCCCCAAACTATAGTGCTAGTTTGCTTTTTATACTAGAACTGCTTCTTGAATTGCTTATTCCTGCATGAAAATGCTCAGGAGCAGAATAGAAACTGAAGGCCTATGTAAGTCGCTGATTGTTGTTGTTGTGTTTCAGACAGAGTTTTGAAAAATGCATCTACTGGCATTACTGCCATTAAAAGAATTTAACAAGTTAATGCAATAAAATTTAATTATCTTGATTTGAGTGTGTCTCTAGTTGTTGCATTTACATGATGAAAGTGCTGTAAGGCTCATTATCTTAAATAAACTCCTAATTTTCTACTCACGGTTGCTAAAAGTGTTGTTCCAGAATCAGCAGCACCAAAATGAACATTTCATTCACTTCCGCATGGTTACAAGCCTTCAAGCTTAAAAGCTGTAACCTTCATGCCATGACTGAAAAGAAATTATATTTTTGTAGGAGTACAAAATTGCCACAGCTTTGTCCCGAGTTTGCCAGGCGAGAGGACTGAGACAGGTCTGGCTCTGTCCAAGCTTTACGTGAACTGCCCAGAGGTTTCTTTTTTCTTGATTTTGCTGCAATAGCAACTTTTCTAAAGACCCACGGCCTACAACTAATTTCTTTTGGCAATCTTTGTATGGTACAGCCTTTCTTTTTATATAGATAATAGTAACATGTAGTTTAGTTATTGTGTACTATGAGATGTTTATGACTGCAGCACAATGATTTGGTGTAGAGGAATACAGGCCTGGTATGACAGCAGAGGCATTAAGAAGTGGGGACCCATGATGATGTGTAGAAGTGTTCAGGCTTAGGATGACAACCGATGGCTACTGGTTGGCCCTGGACACTCTATAGCATTGTTATATGCAAACTTCTAAGTTTCTACCCCTTTTTCCAGTGTCACACTCAGCCTTCCACTTCCCTTTGGGTGTCCTAATGTTGATGACTTCAGTCTGGCTGGAGGGAGTTGGAGGAGTGGGGCATTTCATCAGCATCGTTAAGTCCTTTGCTCTGAGGATGCTGATGTTGAGGGTCTCTTTTTCCTTCTCTCCTTCCTTATCTTTCTATTCACCTGCTGCCATTTTTAGGTTTTCTAATGTGCTTCCACATCTACTCTTTTTTCATTGACCTGCAGCTGCAAATGATATCCAAATTTACCAGATATGGTATGTCTAACATACATCGGTTATTTATTTGTTTCTTCTGCCCTGGAAACAGTCCTGTCACGCTCTAGGTCTGCATTTCTCTAACTGACCATCTGATTATACATATGTTTCCTGACTGCAAAAATCAAGATGAGATTCTTGAACTAGCTAATTGGAGAAAGAGAGGGTCATCCTCAACTCACCAAAAAACCAAAAAACCAAACAAAAAAACCACCACAAAACCCAAAGCCACAATTGATTAAAGATTTTGTTTTGCAAGCCACAGGATGAAGAAATGTAACACTAAAGAAGAAATCTGTTCATATTGTGCATATTGCTTCAAAGCCAAAGACTGACTTTGAAGAGATGAAAAACCAGATTTTCTGCTCTCAGATTCCACTGGTGAAACTTCGCATGAGGATGCTGCATTGTAACAATTGTAGTCAATCACTCAGCAGTAGGAAATCAGTCTGAATATCTGACAAAACAAACTTACCATTTTCTCACCGCCCCTTACAGCTCAGGAGACGGCTCTGTGGTTTGCATCAATATTGCAGTTCATAAGTCTCTTTCAATAACATGTCTTTTCAAGATGAGGGGTACATATTTGTTTTTCCAAACTACCATCACTCCTGAATAGTCCTTCCTGTGGGACCTGAATGATGGCAAATATTAGTCAAGTGAGTTTCATTTAGTTTATTTTGTTGGAAGGTGGACACATTATTATCTTCGGTGACAGCAGCAAAGTTAAATTTAGTCCATATTACATTTTTCAAGTTCTGTAGGAGGGCTGTTAGTCTGAATAAAAACATGCATTTTTTAAATGAGAATTGGCTTCTTGCTTTTGCTCTGTATAGCTTCTTCTTAGTATGCTTAATTATTTCCTTTTAAAACAAACATCATTAAAAAAATATTGCACATATATGTCACATAAATATCACAGAACATGAAGCAGGTTTCTGATAAAAGAAACAGGAAAACAGGTGTGTGTCCGTCAATCAATAAACTAAACAGATTTCATGAAACTATGTACAGAGAATAAATTTTTAACCACAGTCTGAAGTACATGTGACCTTGTTCTCCACTCTTTTAGCTGTCACATGGTGTTATAAATTTACTAGAACAATGGCAGACAATAACAGTGTTAAGGCCATAACAATTTAACGTGTTAGACAGTAGCCAAATATCTTCATGCTGTTATCAAAATCATTGATATGCTACATGAACACATGAACAACAGAAATTCCTCATTTATTCTCCCAGCATATCAGCAGGATTACTGTCAAATGCTCTCCAGCTTCCTGAATAAAAGGTTTCTTGGTTTTGATGTGACAAATGAGAAACAAATCTCAGCCTGAACTTTTTCATGAGCTGATTATTTTATATTGTGATTTGTGCTTTTTTGACAGGCCTAAGTTCCAGGTGGACCAGAGGTAATACCAGTCACCTAACCATGTTGGCAGAAAGGCAGAAGACAACTACAAAAAGGTACAAAATGCTAATTCTCAACATTCAGTTCCCAGCCCTGTAAAATTCAGGCTTTCCTTGCTGTACTCTATGAGTTACAATTCTGACCTGATTCCATTAAAATAAAACTAGAATGTCCTGACATTCTTTAAGATACTTCTTTCCTGGTGCAGATACCTGTGGAAATAACCACTTTTCTTGTGGGCTATCAAATACATGAATGCACATTATGAGGGACTGTGTGATATAGCATCTACACCTCAGAGAAGCAAACAGTAACTCTATTTGCTCTTTCTGTAGAGGATAAAATCAGGTCGTCCCTGTCTGGTCTTCAGAAACATGCAAAGGCACTATTAACATGGTTGTCTCGCTTCATTTAGGGGTTTATTAAAAAGCTATTTTCTTAAATGGTGCTCAGAGTCTCTAATTTGCCTAGACCTAACCATGGCATGGGATAAAAATGAAATCTGGAAGAAACAAATTGTGATACAAATTCGTGTCATTACCCCAGGACCAAAAACATCATTTAGTGCTGTATAAGAACTTCCTGTACGCAGAACTGTGTAGCACAGCTAGGAAAACCAAAGGAAACCATCACCCTATTAAAACAAAAGACCAAATCCTTCATTCTTCCAGCCTTAGAAACTGTACTCCACAAGAACATTTTTATGCAGCAAGAATCCACATCTAGAGTAAAGGAAATCAATTATTTATGCAGAGTTTCTTTTCAGATCATTTTGCTGTTCTTCAGAGATCGAACTAGAATGGGAAAGAGGAATAATTTTAAGCTACGGAGTCTTACGGCTTCTCTGCTAGGAATTCCCAACTTTATTCATTTTCTCTTGCAAGCAATACAATTTTGCTTTGAAATAAATTCCCCTTTAGTGTCATCTTCCTTCTTTGGGGAGCCTTTAAGGCAGTTCTAAAAGAGTCACGTTCTGCATATTCAGTAGGAGGAAAAAAAATATCTAACTGTGAATTTACTAATGCCAAGAATAACACCTCTAAAATGAAAAAAAGCTTATCTACTAACTATTGCCAGAGACAAGGCTACAACTTTCAATTCAGCTAGACTAGATAAGATGCTGTTTATCGATTAGGTACAACCATTTGGAATAATAATAGCAGTTACAACAGAAGAAAGAGGACTGGAAGAGAAGGGGAAATTTATTCCTTTCTAACTCACCGAATAGCAAACCTCGTTCTACCATTCTGAGTTCCAAGTTGATACATGCTAGATTTTTGATGGCTAAATACATTCATCATATCACCCAAAAGCTGACTTTAGTATTAAGAAATCTAAAAAGCTACACCTAGTGATAATGAAGTTATCAGCATAGATGCAACTGATGTAGTATTCAGGACCTTCAGTAAAAATTTCCAAGACAAATCTTTCCAGGGAATTCCACAGAATATTTAATGTGATCTGCCCTAATGCTTTGCTTAGGATTTCATTTTCCCAAAATCAGTGAAGCTACATTAAGCCCAGACCTTCTGAGTAATCTTAGCTGGCTTTTAATCAATCAACACCCTGTGCTACTGTCTGTGTACTGTATAGGCAACCCTGTGTGATTTTACATTTAGACCATCCATCCTACAGTGATTCTGGATTGTGATGTCTCCCCAGAGCAGTAGTACTGCACAAATCTATGTGCAGCCACCTCTGTTGCCTCTCCCAGTTCAGGAATCAAATTTTAACCTTCCTACTGGATTTAAATTGATCATTGGATCAAATTGCTGTGAAGAGCCTTGTTTTTCTTCTAATTCTTCTTCTTTCTTGAAGTTATTTAGTGTTTCTGGAAATGCTTTACCTTTCCAGTGACACCTAGATTCTGTTTTTTAAACCATTATGACCATAGTGGATGATCTTAATTCTTTCCTCCATCACATCTCTGAATAAGACTTTGTGCAGTCACACTGGTGCTAGTTTGACCAAGTGTGAAAGCTGAAAGCTGAGTCTTTATATCCTGAATTTCTAGTTACATCTACTGTGTTTTGTGCAAATTTAAAACTAATTTCCTACAACATGAAGTACCACAGAAGGACTGGTAGGAAGAGGACTTCAATGGCATTCATGGTACCCTCTCCTATATGAAGTTACTTGATTTATCAAACAAACTAACTTAAATAGATTGTATTTTGAAGTATTATTTTCATTTTATTATATTGGTTCTATTGTATGATATGCTGTTTTCTATCCTCAAATATATTGGCCTGTCAATTAAATAATGGTCTACTTAAATTAGTAATTGGAAACAGATCAGTTACGTTTGCTAAACAAGAGTCTCTGTGACAACTAATTGGATTGTATATGAAATTTATTGACTTTTAATTAGAATATATTGGTTTGTATGCAGCAAACTGTTTACACTGTGTGTGCCGTCTGCTGTGATCAGGATTCATCACATTTAAAACAGATGGGATTGTATATAGAGCATATTGGGTTTTGGGTACATTATAATACGTTGTAGCAGTTTACATGCTCAAATATATATATGAAGTTACAGAACTATATTAAATAAATGTTCTTTTTATATCCTCCAGCAACAGTTCCTAGATACTTCAAGAAATAGTCAAGCTTTAGAAATGTTTATTTATGATTCTATTTCTTCTATTCTCATAGTGTGTCCAAGTGAATGAACTACATCCTACTAGTTGCTAATGAAATGAAGATTCTCGTTAGACTGTATGAATTCAACATGAGCATATTTTGCCTTTGACATGTATATTTAGTTGTATTACTATAACCAAGACAATCTGATGATTGATGGTCACCTGCAAAAGTTGTGAAGGTGTAAGCAATTATTCAGTATGCAATACAGTGGAGAATCAAGGTTTCTTCCTTCAAAACGATTTTCAGCTTTCTTTTGTCACAGTAAATGAAAGCCTGCCATTATTTCATGGATTATGTGTGGGATTGCAACAGGCCATTGTCCATGGAGGTCCAGCTACTACAAATATCACACGCTCTGCCAGCCTGCTCAAGGTCCTAAACCAGAGGAAGGGAATGACACCGCAGTAAAAGCGTCAAAAGCTTCAGGGAAACATGCAGAGGAGCTATCTATGGGAAATTTGAGCACTGCATAACATAAGCCACTTTAAACTACACTTAAATATAAACTTGCTTGAAGAAGAAAGGAATTACATCACATTGGATGAATACTGTATAGTGTCATATATTTATCAAGACTGTAACAACATAAGCAGTTTTATAATAAAACATGACAAAAAACAAAGCTGAGATTCTCTAAGAATAAAATAAATATGGTTTTGATTTTTTTCTGTATGTTTAGAGCCAGCACAGTAAGCATTGGACCATTCTCACTCTCAAACCCGTTAAAAATTCCTTTGAATAAAGTGGTCCTCAGTATTGACACATCAATTATTAAAAGTATATCAAACATTATATAGTATATATTGGTTCATGATTATTGAAAAAAATGAGTTTTTATTTTATGCTATTCTGTATACACTGATGTGTGCAAGGTTCAGTTGATTACTTCTGAAAAGCTATATATTTATTTGAGTACAAGGGTTATATGTGGCTGATTTCAATTAAGTACTGAGTGCCCTCAAATTTTATGGGAAGCACTTGGTGCCCTGCTAAAATAAAACAAATTGATTGAGCCTATATATGTACTGTAACAAGCTCTTAACAAGGAAGTGCTTGCTCATCAGTGGTGCTTGGGAATCTGTGCTTTATGGCTTTCTCTGGTCTTTATGGACTTCTCCGTTTCCCCTCTGGTCTTTATTCTGATCACCTGCTATTCCATACCAAAAACACTGTAAATGCCTCCTCCTTGGATGGACAAACCTCTTCTCTTCTTGATCTCTTATTGTCACTATTCTCAGAACCTTGTAAAATCTTCAGAAGTAATTCAGATGTTGACATCCAAATGGCTTTCCCAGAAAGCTAAGGCATAAGCTAAGTTCTACCCCATTAACATGTATTTACATGAAGCCTTTCTGAGTCAGATTCATTGTATCTAATACCTTCTCAAATCCTAGTATGAGTCATGAAGTGATTGCATTTATTTTTATTCATATAACATTCATTATTATGACTAGAATGCTTACACACTATACAACAAACCTATTATAAGGGTCAATAACCTTTCATTATGTCACATTATTTATATTATTTTGATAGATTTGTGACTTTATTTTACAATAAAATTGCAATGATCACAAATGTACAAACTACTAGCTGCTACTTCATTTCTACAACAGCACACACTTTATCAGTAAAGTTGTCCTCTACGTTATGCTTAAGGTAATGGGAACATTTTGATTTTGCCATAAATAAAATGGGGATCATGTCTTGGAAAGATATTTCCAGCAGTATTTATTACACAGCACTGTTTTTTTCTTATTTTACTTTCCCTAAAATTAGGCAAAAAGTTTGAAAGATTTCTTGGTGAGAAAAAAGTCCTCACTGAGTGTAGCAAACTGTCCAGAGATTTTTATGGAAGGGGAAGGGTCATGAAAAACTAAACCTCAGGGTTCAGTATCTTAAGATGTCAGAAAGACCAAAGAATATTATAGGAAGAAGATCTCATGGTTCACCAGCTACACTGGGAATCTCACTGTAAACGTTTTCCTCTGTTCTTTATAAACAAACTGTCTAGAAGTATCTATGATTATTCTGTTCAATAGCAATAAGCAATGAAGCTGCAAGCTGTTACTTTGACAAAAATATGTTTACCATCTAACGTGGGTGAGCAACACTATGATTAGCACATAAAGATATGCCACAGGCGTATATGAAAAAGGGGGCTAAAATTGGATGCATTTGTGGACTTGGATACCCAGCACCTGTAATTGATTGATTTGGATTGTTTTTTTCACTGCTTTTCTGAACAGTATGAATTTGAGCCAAAGACCTTATCTTTTTAGAGGTTTCTGATGACTTGGCATAACTTCCAAATTCATACTAATTTCCTGTAGAGGATGGCATGTTAAAGAACTTCCTGAGGACAACAGAGTTCAAGTCATACAAATGGATTTCCACATTTCAAAAGGTCATCGAATTCAAGAATTAAAAATTGTTAAGGGACCACAGACCAGCAGAGCTTCTAAAACAAATTGTCTTTATAAGAACAAGTTGTAGCAGGATGCAGGATGGAGGATTTGATTTGAATTTGTTTACTACAAACAAATAGATTTCTATAGATTTTTTCACTAATATTAAATATATTTTCATTTTATAAATAATTTTATCCATTTAATTTAGGTCATCAACCTGAAAGTTTAAAATGCAGCACTTTTTTTCCACAATGCATAAACATACTTTAAAACAGGTTTATGAAGAGCACAGTGGCTAGCAGTGCTGAAAAGCAGATGTATGTAACACCCTAGATCTGGCAGAAAAGCAGAAAGCTTTCATCTCACCTAACATGCTTTGAAGAGTTAAGAACAACATTTTAAAAACCATTCTCAGCAAAATTTTGTCATGTTTTTCACACAAGTCCTGTTTAAGTGGAATTATCGCCATGTTTCCAGAGGCAAAGAGGGGGCAGAGATTCATGTAAATCCTCCAGTTTCTCCCTGGGAGAGTAAAGGGGAGATGACAAATCTTCAAAGGAGACTTTTTGTTTGTGTACATCCGTTTGCAGAGTACTGGAGCTTTGGAGACTTGATGATTCCAGGTCAGTAGGAAGCATCCAGTTGATACCACAGAGATACTTAGTATGTAACTAGGTAAATGGAGCTCAAATGCTTCAGCTGGAGACGTTCATTGACAATACTACTTGTGAAAATCAAGGGCAATGAAAAGCAAACAGAGGATGTCCTGCAGCAGTAGGTCATTCTCTAGGCTATAGACATGACAGTTCTCAAGAAAACAGGAAAATGAAGAAGTGAAGTACATATTCTCCTAAGCAGAGACTTTAAGAGATACTGAAATTAAACAGAACAGAGATGGAAGGGATCAGCTAGCTCATCCTGCTGACAATTCTGTAATGTTCCTGTGAGGATTAGCATATTGTTTAGCATGGTGTTAAATATTCCCTGCTAGGAGCTGCTTTTTCTTTTTTTTTTTTTTTTCTTGAGACCATTTAAACTAGAACAGGTCTTAGCATCAGGAAATAGTCTTGTCTGTAGCCTAAATATTCCTATTTCTTGATTTTATCCTATTATGTCTGCTTAGACCATGACACATACTGCTCTGTCAAATAACATCTATCCTGTTTAACTCCTTCCGATACCAAATACTGGTGTAGTATCTACCACAGATTGCTTAGTCAGAAATCATTCCTGTTAAAGAGTTCTTTTCACACTTAACCTCTTGTTTCATGACTCAGTTATTCCGCTGCCATTGCCATCTATTACCATCATATCAAATACATATTCTAAATGAAATAGAGTATCTGAAATTTATCATTTAAAAAGCAACAGTGGGAGAACAAACTCCAGTGTGAGTTATTTTATGTCAACTGTCATTTGCTTTAAAAGTTCTCATCAGTCTGCCACAATAAAGCATGAAATAGGAGACATACGTTCCTCTGAAAACATCCCCAAAGGTTCAAACTTAGAGATTCCTACTGTGCCAAATATCAGGCAGTCTGCCAATAAGCTCAATTAGAATTTTTGACTAAATTAAGCAGCACACAATCAAAGCATATGAATGAAAAAGCACCCTCCAAAAGAATAGCTTTCCTGTAGGTAGGTGGAACCAAATCTTTTCTTCACTGCTTAAAATAAGTCTCAAATTATAGTGATGTTATTTGACTTCAGTAATGCACAGATGTGTTAAGTATTTCACTGGGAATACAGTGTGGTTAGTTGGACAAGCATAAAGCATACATAATTAATTTCACTCTTGCAGTGCCTCTGCTCTTTAACATGATACTTGTTACTGCAGCAAAAGAAGCTTACTAGGCACCATGTTTAGCCGACAACATTGAAGGGAATTGTTAAAAAAATAAAAATCTGTTCATTCTACTCTCAAATTTGCACCTAGTTTCAGACGGTATGTCTGAGTTTAGTGTTTTAAAGCAGGCACTAGAAGAATGGCAGGTTCCTGCAGAGAAATGTCACTGGTGATAAACAGCCCCAAAGTCAGTAGAGCAGATAATGCATTGCAGGTCAGAAACTACACCCCTGACAATACTGCATATGCAGGTAATACACCAAATGTCACATCTGAAGGGGGTAATGCTTTCTCTACTGCTACATCCTCAACAAATTGTAGTACATAGCTGAGTTACTTGCTGACATGGAAGCATGAAGGATTTGGGGGAGGCAGAAAATACAATGAGAGATCCAGCCCAACTCTCATCAGCAATATAAGCCAAATAGTAAATCATCTTAGATTGTAATAGTAACCTATAAAAAAAGTAATTGTTCTTTATAGCTCTGTATTAAAAGATTAAGCCCTCTAGACAGAAAGGCATCAAACCTTAATAGGGTTAAAAATTGCTTGCTTGCTTGTTTGTTTTTAGTCTTGACACATTTTATCCTTTACGTGCAGAATTCTTAACAGCACATTTCCCTTTAATGGATGCAGTTGAGTATGTTGTTCATAATTCTTAGTTACATACATCTTGACTTATATCTTTACAGCACTGACATTAACTCATTCATTCTGACCATATACAGATGAGCTGGAAATGCAAGAAGGAGATAGTACTGGAAAACCTGCCTAAAATCATACTGGCATTGCTACTGGCATGCAGTGTTCCTGCATTTCACTCACATGCTCATTGTCCCAGCCCATGCTTCCTCTTCCTGACGTTCTCCTGCAGTATTGAAGGAGACCCAGACTGTAGTATTAATTCACTGTCTTTAATACAAAGCTGCAAAAAACACTGATGGGCAGAAGTACCTAATTAAGTTTCTCACCTGCACCAAGCTTTCCCATCTCTCGGTGATCATATCAGAAGTCAACACCTGAATATAAGCATATATGCATGCACAAGAATGCACACATATATGAAGCTAATGCAGCAGTCTCTAACCCAGAACAGTGTAGGGTGAAAGAAGCAGTGCCAATTAAATAGACCCCCTAAAGTCACAGGGCAGCCTAAGGAATGAATTTTAAAGGGTTTTCTTCTGTTGTACACAGTATGCAGCTTCCAGATTAGCTCCACATAAAGCTGCTAAATTCAGCAGACCATTTTCAAGCAGGAATATGTTAAAATGCAGAAATATTTTCAGTGGAGGAGGATGGCAGGTTTATTTTCTATAATGACGATCTAAGAGTTTTCCTTTCAGGTGTGGAGCAAAGGAGAAACCTGGAATAATTTTGAATCCTCACTTGTCTTAGTCAGCAGGTAATTCTACTAGTAGCTTACTGGCCCAGTCTTGCCCTCAGAGTTTTAAAGATCAGAAACCCTGCCTAACGGAGCAACATGGCAGATGGTCTACCACAGCACAACTGGTCTACCACAGCATTTCTCCTTCGTATGCTACAATCAAACAAGTATGAACTCTTGATTTCTCAGCCAAGAAGTGTAAAAATTTAAGTAGATTTTGCTAAAAAAGTCATGCTATCTTCCATGGATAGTTTGAGTACTGACAGGGGTGGGTAAGGTGATAGGAGGACCCAGTAATCCACGATTTTTGGTGTTTTTTCCATTTTTCAAAGTGCTCTTTGCAGCACATTCTAATCAGGTATATGTTGACTCCCAGGATTTGTGAGGATGGTACCAGGAGCTACAGACATGATGAAAGTTGACAGCAAACCCTTAACTTTGGTTCCTTCTACTGTATGCAACAACATACCCAATTCTGCAGCTTTGCGGACAATTCTGTGATACTTTCTCGCCCTAGATTTTTGATTTGCAGGATACGTAACAAAGAAATGGCCTCCAAAAGGGAGAGGCACCACATAAACTGCCTGGAACTACTACAATTCTGTATATTTTTTAATCTCTTGAGTAGATGTTCACAGCGGTGATACATTCTGAACTACTGTATCTCCCAGTCTAGCTGGATGCCAGAGGTAAGATAACCATCTTTGGGATACCGAGTAAACTGAAAGTTTGCTGAAAGAAATAACATGCTTCATCTTTTAAAGCTAATTGAAATAAAATGTTTTATTAAAACCATATACATGGGCTAATAATATTCAGGGGCTTCAGGTTTGTCTTTGGGGAGGAACTGATCAAGAACAGAGATACTACACCATAAATACAAAACCTTAACATGCACTGGAGGAAGAAACAAACTACATTTGTTACTACAGAGATGTACCCTCAGTGGAAAATGAGGATTTATGTGAATAAACAACCTACATTTACTTGCAAGATCATAATGAGGAGACAAATTTGATCTGGTATATGATAAGGCTGAGTCATATCGCCAGCAGGTCATTAGTGGAGAGCTGTTGTTCCACTTTATTTACTTTAATTATATTAATACTTATTAAGAAGCCTGCTACAGTTTAACGTCATCAGTTATCATTACAAAGTTCTTCCACACGGGCAGGACAACTTAATGGAACATGCTATTTGTGCTACCACTTTTTACCTTTCAGTGTTCATGTATTTTTCACTACTGAAAAATAATGTGCCTATGCAACTACTTATTTTAAGTTACAGAAAACTTGCAAAGCCTGGCATGTCAAATTCAAATATAAAATACATGATATGACAATTCCAGATCAAAATGGCAAACCGTATATATGACAGCTGTCTGTAATAATAGTTTTGTGAAGCACTGAAATGATGGTTAAATGCTGATACAGGGACCAAGTAAGGAATCATGATTCCTGACAGACCATGAGTTTACATATTTCACCTTGCAAGTCAAATTCTGCCTTAATATACAGAGGTTCAGCTGACACCAACCTTTGAGAAAAGATCAGAAATCTTATTTTTCCTGCTCTTAAAAACAAAACTGAAAAATATAACTTACAGAATAGTGTGAAATTTTTCAAAGAAAGAAAAACTATAACATGGAGCATGCCCATACTACAGGCTTAGAGGAGCCAAGAAACCAAACAGAACCGGCCTATTATGATCCTCCTGTAATACTGTAATTATGCATCTGTTCCTGACAGAGCGAGTAAAACCAGCTAGTTGGGTTTCTCCATACTATTTAGCGGCTGCTGCAGCAGGCTGATATCCACTGATTCCTAAATCAAACAATCTTGAATCATAATCTATTTCACAGTTTGCAATGGCGTATTTTCAGGGTTGGCAATAGCACTTTCTGTATGTCTGCCAAAGCATTAGATTTATGAAAATATGCTGCCAGTCAACATAAAAACCGGGTAGATTTGACATGAAATAACATACAGGAGCCCAATTCCATACTAAACTTGTTCTCCCTTTGTATTTTGAGAGACAGGTATTGGCTACTGCCTACTTGGTGACTTGCTTTTCTCTAAACATCTCACAGAGTCTAAAGGATCCCATTAAGACAGTAAGAATTGCAAACCAGATGACAAAACTAAGCCCATGTCATCTTAAAGGAAGATTTGTGTCCCTTTCAAAGGAAAATTGATCTCTTAGTTTAACACCACTTCATTTCACAAGCCTGGAAGCTGAAAACCACTTGTCACTCTGACAAAGCTGCCTCACATTGTGATATGATGCTAGCCCAATACAGAAACTTTTCCATTAAAATTACTAATTTATTGAAAAAAACAAACACAGAATCTCAGTAATCACAGTCCTGACTAATCACTTCTACCTTGGTTTCAGGTGAACTAAGATGATACTGTCTCCTACACAGCTTCCAGAATGACCTCGCACCTTATCCTGTCCAACAGTTCCTTCCCAGGCATCAGGAAATTATTTAGACAGAGAAAGCATCCAGCCGTCTGAACTGCGTAGCATGATGTGAAACCTGTGAAATGCCTGCCTTTGTTCACATACAGACTAGGTGATTGCTTTGATAGCAACAGTTCATACTGCTACAAAGAAAAACTTAAGAGGATGAGAAAGATTTGAAACATTCCTGAGTGAAATCTGAAGGGTTTTAGCAGGATAACTTCTTTTTCTCCCTGACGGGAGCCTGGTAAGGAAATCTTGCAGGAAGAGTTTTGTCACGTGTCACGTATCAGAAAAGGGAATGAAACAATCAGCTTTTTCCTCTGGGGGGGAAAAAAAAAAAACCCAACCCACAACATTTCTGTCTATAACCCCTGTTGATAATTTTGCATCAATACATTGATTTGTATTCTTTTTTTCCGCACAGCTCAAGATGCAAACTCCCTTCACTGAAACAGCCCAGGACTCTGTGTCTGGACCTTATGTGTTGGAACTGCATCCATTCAGGTTTCCCTTGTGCTGACCAGCACCATCATTTTTAATTTTTGACATGCTTCTTGAGCACAGCCTGTGTTTCCCTGTCTCAGTAATGGGTTATCATCATTGCATCGCCCTGAGCTGTGTGAATGCATCTGACCCTTCCCAGGTTCCTTACTGGTATGAGTACACTGTTTCCTAGAGTCCTACATTTTTGCACAGTCCTATTTCTAGTCTCTCTGAACAGAACCAGTGGGCTGATGCACACTTTCCACAGACTTTACAGATTGGCTTGGAAAACAAATAGTCTTCACTTAAAAATTACAATAAATGTATCAAGATGAAAAATTTCTCATCCTATTTCTTCACCCTGATGTGCTATCAGGGAACACTCCTTGTGTCGAGGTCAATGAGCTAAGGGATAAGGCTTTTCTCTAAATATCTGGAAGGACTCTCCTTTTATAAAAGCAAGATCATATTGCTGTGAGTCTGATAAGATTCATCAGGAGTCCAAAATCAGATGTCCACAAGATGTGTAGTTTTGCATGGTTATTAGCCTATGAGATGCTCTTCCTGAAAAGGCAGCAGTGTGCTAAATGCAAGACCTTCTAAAATTTCTTAAGCATTTTGACCTAGTACAAAAGGTGTGCCAAAGAAAAACACAGAACTACTTTACACCAAAATATGACCTTAAAATGCTTTTTCTTCATTTTAGAAGCCATGGCCCTATAATTCTTAGTTTATGGTTCTTGATGCAGTTTAATGTTTGTGTAAACAATAAAAATAATAGGTAATAATAATAAATAATAAGTACATGTGATTCAGCTGCAAGTCAACTTCTCTGTAAAAGCAGAATAAAGCTGGGTTTGAAGAGAACAGCACTACTGTCTAGGTTATTTACTTATTGAACTGTCCTGCTGAGGATAAAGTCGTGTCGGTGTACTGTTAATGTTAGCACGCCCTCAAAGTTACAGAGGAAACAAGAGAGTCATTTGAAAGTAGGATAGGAATGAACCAGGCAACTTCAGTTAGATAGTAAGTCTTGGATAAATACTTTCACATGCCCAAACAAAACTTTTTCTGCTAGCCTTCCTTTTTTTAGGAGGACAGATATCACAGAGGATGTATTTGGATGGGTCACTGCTCAGTATGCAGTCTGGAAGGCTTTTATTTGTTCCACTTGGCCTTGCAGCACCATCATGTGGTTAGTGTTGAGGAAATAAGATAGCCTATCGCCTAATACCACCTGCCTGCTGTAAGTACAGATGGAATTTGTAAGCAGTCTAGTATTAGATGGAGCAAAGCCTACATAGAGGAGATGTGAGAATAACAAGTACTCAGAATGAGGAACACTCTGTGCTTTCTCAAGGTCATTTGTTTTCTTCTCTCTCGTTACTAAGTTAAACAATTTATAGTATTTGAGCTATTTCTGCTTTCTTTGTATCTCACTTAAAGAATGAGATTTAGGTCTTTGTTTAGGCTTTCTGAATATAAAACCATGGCTGATCTTCACTCCTATATTCCACCTGATTTAATGCATAAGAACTTTTCTAATTAATATTCTGACCATGGGAAAAAAGTATAACAGCTTGAACTCATGCACCCCCTTTTCCATTTTTTTGGTTGTTTCGTTTTTTTTGGGTTTGGGTTTTTTTGGGTGGGTGGGGGAAGATCCTCTACTGGGGAGAAAAGATGGTGTTTATACATGTTCATCCTCTGAAAATTCTTTATGTGAATGATAAAGCAGCATGCTTCCAACAGTATTGTTCTATTTCTTTTGGTCCCCAAACTAAAATGCTTTAGGCTTGTTAGAATAAGAGCACTGAAAAGTGTATGGTCACTATATGACTGTTAAAATACGTAGACATGCTAACTCATGGATTTAGCAAGCCCTTAGAAGTGTTGAATCTGATAGGAAAAAAAAAGCTCGATTATCATGGTCTTTTTCCTATCAGGAATTTCTTCATTTCTAGCAATTTGAATCTAGACAAGGGAAACAGTAATATGTATGTATCACAAGAAGCCTTTGGGCCTATCAGATGGCAATTTCTGACAACAACATTGAAGTGATGTAACTCTGACTGGTTCAATTTTTACAAGACATCACAGGTACAGCTGTCTTGTACAGGAGGCGGGGAGGGGAAAGCAACTTAATTTTATGCCAAAGCACACAACTTCCCTAGAAGAAGCAATGAGAAAAAGACAATGTCAAAATCTGCATGTAAAGCCCTGAAGTATGAAATCTGTTAAGCTTTCTAAAAGTGTTTTCATCTAGAAGTACAGATCTCAGGAATCCAGCCAATTTTATTATATGTGCAGATACAATAAAACTATGGTCTTGTCAATGTACTCACAATAAAAACTCAGTGTTAACTTCTGTAGATAATGGTGACGTACATTGTTTAGGTCACAGATGTCACAGGGTGGAATTTTACAGTATATTATCCAAAGCGGCAGTGGCCTATTTTAACTAATAAGCAGGTCTTTTCTTCCTCCTAAGTTAAGAAATTTGCTGAAGACATGGTCTAGAATGCATTTCCTCACCCTGTTTCTTTCCAGCTTCTGGGTATTAAATGGGCTTTCTTCTCTATTCATCTTCCCAAGCTACTATAAAAACTCCTATGTGTAGGTTAACAGTTAAATCAAAACTGGGGGACTGGCAGAGCAGCGTGAAAGACATTCATTCAATACAATTATTATACTTTCTCACTCTTAAGAAGTCTTGCTCATCTTTCTCTACATTTTTCTTGCATAAAATAAAACTGACTATCTACTTTCTTGCAGAAATAAAATTCTACTTGCAGCAGAGCACATTTGTCACCAGCTGCAAAAATCATAGGGTAAAATTTGTTAATATCTGATAATACAGTAAAATAAAGAAACAGCGAAATACATTGCTATAGCAGGGTGGCCAACAAATCCTTTGAGAGGAAGGTAATGCAACATTATCATTCTTTGTGCTTCTCAAAGCCTGTCTACATTACTTTTGTTATTTCTGGGATAGTTAAATCTTTTTAGGCATAGAGGTTGTCATGCCACACAGACTCTGAAGCTGGCTCCTAAATTGTTTTGGTGTTTTACAGACCTTAGTGTGCAGTGAAGCTCTTAAACTAGATGGGATTATTGTTGCACCATCATTGTGCTATGAAAGAAACACATTTTTTTCTGTAATGCGTAAATGCTTGTTGTTCTTTTCCATACTTGTATTTACCCAACTACTATTCACTAACAGTAATACATATGTCCTAACCATTTATGGCCACTGCATAGCTAATTGGTTCCAAAGAGCATTCCTACACCATCATTTTGTACTACTGTCTCCCCCCCTCCCCCCCCTCAAAAATGTTTTATCCAGAGCATTATAACATTGAACTTTGAGGATTTACTGCAGCTATGGGATATGTTCAGGATATTATACCTCCTCTGTTATCTGTTAAAAGATACTACAATATGCCTGGATTACCCACAGTCTGACCTGGGAATAGATTATTCTGTGATACAGTCACAGGACTACTCAGTATTCAGCATTACTCCATAAGGAAAATCTCATAAGTTTTTTTATGCAGAATGAAGCAGTTTGATTTGATTAGGGAACATCAACATTCTCAACCTGTCAAGAATTCTGTTACAACAGCTAGTCTGTGGGAGCTTGTATAGTTCAGCTAGAAGTGCCTTAAGTGTTAAGGATATGAATATTACTTAGTAGGAAGGAGATAACAGATCTCTACCCCTGTGAGTCTGAGTACTTGTTCCTTATCTAAGAAGATAGACTGAAGGATTGAGTTGAGCAAAAGTCATAGCAGTGCAGGTGGTATAAAAGACTATTACAAAGAGGAAGGTCATGCTTTCCATGTTCACAAGAGCACAATAAACAGCAGTGGATCACAAATTGCAGCAAAACAGACTCAAGTCAGTCATTACAAAAAGCTTTGTATCAACAGAAACAGGTAAATTTTGGAACACATTGCCTAGACAGTTGATAACAGCTTACAGGAAAGGGATGGTCCTAGTGACTTTTCAAGCTCTTTCAGACAAATTTCTCAATCATAGTGTGACTGTTTTTCTGAATATTTTGGCATTTAATGCCAAAATATCCAAGTTGAGAGTATTGGAAAATAACTTATATTTATTTCCAGTCTTCAGATATCCTTTTCTTTTACACTTCTTTCACATTTGTCTCCAGACAAAGAATTCAACCATTTTAAATAGGTAAGCAAGGGACCTGACTTTAGTTATGTTTTATGACTTTGAATTCCACAGATAGTCTTCAGCATAGTCACTGGGATAGCACTGCTAAACACTTCAGTGATTTTGACAGCTTCCCAGCTATCACTTGCTGTTGCTTTCACAACTGAAAATCAAAGTCGTTATCCATAAAATATGAATGATAAACATAAATTGTGGCCTTCCACAAGTTCCCAGGCTTTCATGGCTTTCTTAGACAACACATGGCACAGTGTACCAATGAGGTGATCAAATTGCTACTTGTCTTTGTTGCTGCTTTACCATTTCCCCTTGGACTGCAGAAACAAGCCACCACTGATGAAGCAGACTGAGAAGTCGTTATGACCAAATAGGCAAACATTTCTCTTCAGTTGATCACATTCCCTTTCTTTTGCAGAGTAAGAGTGTGTTGGTCACGCTACTCACAGGATTTGGCCTGATAACTGAGTAGAACTCTGAATACATGGCAGAACTAATGCAGAAGACCAATGTAATATTTCATGACACTCAAGTGAAAATTAACCTCACAGGAATGTTGCCATATCTTGCCACACTTCATTTAAAGATAAACTCAAAATATTGATTTCCAAATTTTAAATGGAAGAAAAATAGCCACATTTATTTTAATAGGCACCATGCATAATGGATTATAAAACAATCTCCAACTTAATGTAAGACCTTTAAAATGCAGAAAACTGGAATACAAGACACACCTAAGACCTTTCCTAAAATTTCTAACAACTTACCAGTATTTTTTAGTTTCCAATTCAGATCATTTCTTGTTTTACTTCTGGTAGTACACAGAGTATTTCCCTTTCTTAACCAGGTTAATGGCATATTAGTCCTGTAGACTTTAATTAAAAGACATCAGTAGCTTTCTTGAGTAGGAGAGTTGGGGGTGGTTGCAGAAATGTATTATGAAAATACAGAAAGTTTATTTAGAATAAAATGCTTCAACCCCCTCTAAGTAATCTTTACATATATATATGTATAAAAAAAATACATTTTGTATTTTTTTACCCATTAAGATTTCTGCAAGTATTCACACAGGTTTATGTGTGTATATTTAGCTACAGGGATGTAGTTACACAGGTTTATGTGAAAAAAATTGCAGATACCATTACTTCTACTGGTAAGCAAAAGCATTTTAAATTCTCACTATGTACCACTAAACTACTCCAAGATATCCCTGTGAAGAAAAGGTGTAACAAAAGACAGTATCCTCCAGGATAAAGAAAGTGTTTGCTTGACTGATGATCTTATGCCAGCTTCCTGAGACTGGAAATGTTTATTAGTTATTTTGATGCTGCTGGAAAACTGTACTCAGATTTTGTGTGTCAGTGAGGGCTGAGCTGATAGGTCTAAGTGCTATTTCAGGACACTGTTGCATAAGCTAGATGTTACATTCAATCATGTTTTGGCCACTGCTAACAAGAAAAATCAATAGAAATTCCAAAAAATTATTAAAGAATGTCTACCCAGGAAAATGTATTGGTATATTCAAACCAATATAATTATACCACTCTGTGTTAGTACAGGTCTCTGTCTTTGAAATTTAGGGTTTTTTTTTCTTTTTCCTTCCTCTTTTATTACTTTTGGTGGTTTTGCTAAAATTGAACCACTTCCAAGGAGACACAAGTAACACTCTAAATGGTGCTGTAAACCCTGCAACAATGTGTTTATACTGAGAGTTATATCACTACAGCTATATCCCTAAATTTCCCCATTTCAACATTCCTCATGCTATGCTTAAGCTTATTTAACATCTTCTAGCCAATTGTTTTGTTCATAAGGAACTGGTATACAGAATAGCAGAGCTGCAGAAACATGTTAGAGATGACTGCAATTGCTGTCATGGTGAAATACAAGACTCAAGTCACTTAAGACACTGTAATGCAATGCGCTGAACTGCATGATTTGTGCAGCAAAATGCTCATGTATTCCAAAGCACTTTTATATAACTCTACCCCCATATCTTATAGGAATTAATAAATGAAAACTTTGCTGAACTATTCTGTCTGCTCTTTGATAATGCTGGATTTAATATTATGATGATAATACAATATGTATAAGAAAACACCTTTAAACATGCAATCAAACACATTTTAAAAAGCAAATTGTTTAATCTTCCCAGGACTCCAGATGGCACCATCCATTTTTGTTTTTAGAAGACTGTAAGGAAGTTACTGTACATGTCTGCTAGTTTACTGCAGTTCTTAACATCTTCTGTAAAACTGTTGGAAGAGCAAAGGCTTTCCTGACAGGAATATAATACATATGAAGAAAGAGCAGAAATAAAAGAGAAGAGTTCAGGAAGTTCAGATTAATTTTCTAGTTGAGGCTTTCACAGATGGTTCTTAGTACCAGTCACATTTATATGAATTGCATTCAGCTGTCATTGACTTGTCATTGATTTCTTACCAATTTTTTCTCTCATTAATTTTATTGCCTTAGATTTTCTTATTCATTATATAGAGAATATCTCTACAAATGAGTTACTAACCTCCTATTAGAACTATTAAACCTTTATATATCAAGCAATGCCTTCTATTTGATGGAAAACATTTAATGAAACACCAATACTGGTGGGTGCAAATAGAAGCTTAAATTTACAAACCTGACTTATTTTTTCTTTAAAAGTCAAACTAAGAAATTGTCATTCATTTATCTTTGCCTGCATCTCAAATGACCCTGACTCTGGAATGAGAAAGCAACTCAAAAAAAAAAAAAAAGCATCAGGTAGAGCTAATGAATCGTCTGAATTTAAGATAAAAAGGAATTAAAAACATTACTGAAATGCTTTTAAAACAAAGTACTCTTTAAACTGATCACTGCTCAGAGGACAGGTTAGCAATTTATGGTGTGGGACACCGTCTTCATCTCTATTCAGCAGGCCATAGTAAGACTGCCACAGAACAGGGAGCCAGGAGCCATGGCAGACTGAACAACTTTGTGAGAGGCAGCTCCTGCTGGTTTTTGGCTTCCATCCTATTCCAAACCCATTGGAGGGATGTTATTGGCACTATCTACCTCTGCATTAAGGCAGAAATCAGTGGCATCTTGCTTCTTGAGAAGTAAACTCAGCAGGAGTCAGGAGACTATGAGAACACATAACCTCTAATTTGGAAAAGAAAATCAAATTTAGCACTTAAATGAGGTTGCCAAAGCCTAGATTGCAGGCCAAACTCTCCAACTGTTTTGATCGGTGTTGTATGGGAAATGAACACATAGTCTGGGATGGGGGAAATGAACTGGCAATAGGATGATGCTGAAAATTTTGACAGGCTAAAGGATATTACATTTGATAAGTCACTGACTGCAATTATTTATTTGGAAGAAAGAGACTCGTACATATATGTTTGTACACACACAAAGTACAAAGATAAAGTGACATTTAGAGAAGTTCAAGAATGTTGAATGATTCCTACCAAACTGAAGCCAATGCTGGTCCTCTGGGGCCCAAAAGATCTATCTATTAAATGAAGCCTGTCTACCTCTCAGTGGAAGAGGTATTAGGACTGTGATTAAAATTAAGATGAAACCATGTTTCAGAGTTTTGCACAAATAAGCTATGAAGGTATCAATAACTGACCCTACTAAGAAATGTTTTTCTCAATAATAAATCATGACCTACCCTGACCTTGGGTTTAACTACATCCAAATGATAAGCTAAACTAAAATTAAATGTTAAACATTAATTCCAGCAATCAAACCTAACCCAGCCTTTAGATCACCTTAGTGACAAAAAAGCTGTAAGAGAAACACTGCTCCACCTCTAGAGTGGCACAAACTCAGACCACGTCGACTCCACCAATATACCCCACCCATCACATCCACTTGTCACACATGCTACCAAATCCTTCACCTTATTGTATAAACTGTACAACCATCAAGCCAGTTTTTGCCCTCTCCAACCCTCACTCTAAACATTAGGACCTCAGCAATAAACTCAGCCTTCATTTTCCAAGCCCAAACTTAACCAAGTACTTACACCGAGTACTAACCACCTGCACCCTGTAGAGTTTTAGCATTACTTAGTCCATCTGTAATCTTACTTCAGAGACTCTCTTCTTAAACCCTGGTTTAATCCTTGGTCCTAATCCTTGATTAGTCTCATTTTTAATACACATGTATTGAAACCAGACCTATGTCACTCAGCATTTCCTTCACTTGATGTGCTGGTGATCTAGAAGATTCAGTGACACGCTATTACTGTAGACTTCGTGTCTTCATAACAATTCCAAAGCCATCTCTAGCATCAAAAAGCATTAGTCATCACTTTACCTTTGATATCAGCTACTCGTGTTGACAACAGTTGGCTTCTCTCTAGCCTCTCCAGGATTTAAAGCAGCCAACAACAGCCAGACATCTCCTAAGCTTTTTTTTATTATAAAGTAACCTAAGCCACAGTGCTAGACTAGACTATAGATGTGAGATCAGGCCTTTATTTCCCTTTTAAAATCTATTTGCCCTTAAGAGGAATAGGAAGTTAACAGTATAAGAAGTTTCTACAATACAGAACAGAATTTTAACTCCTCGTAGTGATGCCAAATTCACTTTTGAGGGCCCGTACCAGCATGTTGCATGGATTTTTCTTCAATGCTGTATAATCAGAGGTCATACACATGTCTCCATAATTCATACACATATCCTTAGGGATACTTCTTGTTACCAGGAAGGCATTTCTAACTACATTTGCCCAAATGTGCTGTAGCTAGCATGTCTCACGTCAAAGCTGTAAATGTGAAACTATTATTTCTGTTTAGGTAGGAAAGTTGAGATGCAGAGCTTACTGTTAACCAAAATAACGTAACACACTATGCCTGAAGAGCTACTTTGGAGACTGTCTGACTAAAAATGTGGAATATATGTTAGAAAGTCTTGGTAAATTATGGTAATTAGAGAAATAAGTAAATAGCTGTAAAGTAAGCAGTTTATATTCCAAGTTCATATGATTTTTAAAGAAAACAAGTTGAATAAATACAGGAGTGTGTTTTTTCTTTCTACAAAGAATAATTTCTTTATGAAGAAAATCCTGAATTGGCATTTTTTGCTTCAATTGAAACGTGTAATAGGAAAGCACTTTGTGGCTTTAATCAGAAACATTAGGGCTTGAAGTCTGAACAACTATTTACTATTCCACTATCTGATAAAATTTCAGAACCCTAGGGAAACTAATTTAAAAGAAAGACCTGAGATCTACTGCAAATCTAAAACTAGTCATCCAAACTGGCAACTAGAGAGAATTTAAGTTTACCGTATAAATCTATATCTGAACAGTGGTGCTATAATTAATGAACATTAACACATAAAAGCACATGATAACCACTTCAAATCCCTCGATTCATAACTCACTAGATATGGAAGGAAAACAAGTTTCAAGGTAATTTTATGTTGTAATGTATGCTACATTGTAATAAAAAACAAAGTATGGCTAACTATTAAAGCATTAGAGGAAAAAGACAAAAAAAGGAATGAAAGTTGCTAAATTGAGCTTTGATCTCTTTGACTAGCTTTAACTAGAATCTTCAAGGTGTTTGCGGGTAAATTTTATTCTACATAGTTGATACTTTAAACATCACTTGGTCTGTTAGGAAGTTAGAGTTATCACACCCCAATTCAGCAGAATATTTAAGCCTCTAATTAAATCCTTTCCTATTCAGCAAAGAATTGCACATACACATTTATGTGCCTGACATTATATATATATAATGAAAAAAAAAAGGAATTTTGAAAAAATGACCTTTAAAAGGAGTCAGTTTGAATAGCAGAGAGGAAATACACATATTTTACTATATTCAAACACTTTTCCATTTCTTTAAAGACCTTAACAATGTTTTAGCATTCCCTACAGCTTTTTGGACACACTAAGGCATCCCGTTAGAACTGAAGTGATAATAAGCTTTGTTACATTACACATACAGATGCAGTAAGGCAATCAAAGAGAAAGACAAGAAACAGCAAACTAAAGGAATCACGGCTATTTTTTTTTCATGTGTATCAACAGCAGAAAACCTTTCAAAAAGTCTGTAACGTCAATACATATACTCCAAGAGAAGCATTCAGAGAAGCCAAATTCTTTGCATATGGTCCCTGTGGCAGAAAGAGAGGAGATTCTTACTCCAGAATACTTCTCTGTGGAAGACTCAAAGGATCTGTCTGAAACTGAAGTGACTATAGAAGAGATTCCAGGACATTTTTACATTGGAACAATATCAAATCACAAGGACTAAATGGTATTCACTTAAGACTTCTAAGGGAAGTCAAATAGCCAAATTACTCACAGCAGTGAATAACCATTCACTTAAAATTACCTTGGCATCTGAGCACTGGGGAGGGAAAAATATGCTACCAAATTTTAGAAGGATGGCAGCATAGATGTGAGAAATAATACGTCTAGAAATCTGACATCTGTAGAAACTGTAAGGAAACAATTAATGGACATCTTGACAAAAATAATGTACTTCGAGAGAGTCAACCTGCCTTCTGTGAAAGGAAATTGCACCTCACAAACCTAGAATAATTCCCAAAAAAGTCACTTCTGTGCAGTTAAAGTGATCCAGGTGATAAAAGTCTACATGTATTTCTAAAAGGCTTTCAACAGATTTCTCCATCAAGGCTTTGAAAGAAACTAAGAATCTGTGGCATAAGAGGAAATGTCATGGACAAATGATGGCTTAAAAAGATAAGAAACATTATGTAGGAATAAATGATCTGCCCTCATGAAGAAGGGAGGTCACTAATGGCATTCTGCAGGGATGTGTACTGTGACTGTTGAACATTCACAAGATGGAAAAGGGATCGAGCAGTTAGGTAGTTAGGTGACAGCAGTTCAACAATACAAAGTTGTTTGAAGGAGTAAGGGCAAAGAGCAGCTGTAAAGAACTGCAGAAGGATGTTAAGTTACAGCAGCTAGACACTAAAGCCAGACAAAACTCAGTGAAGAAAAACATGGAGTGATGTATGTTGGGCGAGCAGAGCAATCCTAATTTCATATATAAAACAACAGGCTCTGAGGTGACTATTATCATCCAGGACCAAGACGTTGGGGGTTATTATAAATAGTTCTATGAAAATACCAGCTCAGTAGTTGCCTGAAAGACAAAATAGATATTAATAATTGTATAAGAAAACAAAATAAAGCACCACAAGCAATCCATGATTCACTGATATCTTGCATATTGCATCCAGTTCTGATCCTCTCACCTCAAAGAATATACTTTGAAAAGGTTCAGAGGAGGGCAGCAAGCATGATCAAAGCTTGATGAAAAGGCTTCCTTATGAGAAATGCTCAAGTAAGCAAAGATTCCTCTGTATCCTTCAGATACAACAGAAATCTGCAAGTGGCATGAAGGAGGCAGCTCTGGACCAATTTGTTGCTCAGTCACCAGCCCTTCATGTACAAGAACTAGATGGCATCAAATAAACTACCAAGATGCAGGTTCCAACCCACATTGGTCCACCATTAATGCAACACGTCATTAGGATGTCAAAGAACATCTTTGATGCCAAAATTTTACATGGGTTCAATAAGAGTCTGGATGAGCTCATGGAAGAGAAATCCTGTATTAATTATGCATTACTAGGAACCGCACCTGGTTTAGTAAGTAGCTGACCAAAAATAGTTGAAACCAGGGAATGTATTAGGTGTCAAACTCAGCTAGTAGAGGAACCTATCTTTCTCTTCTTCAAGCATCCATTCAAAGCCGCCCTGGGAGGTGGAATCCTTTTAATATAATTCAAAACAATCAGTCCTATGTTGCAGCAAAACAGAGCTTATGAGATGGCCCTGGAATGGATTTGTCCGTAAAGGGGGACCTAGAAACAATTTTTATCTCCATGGATATATACCCATGGACATCCTGACAGCTTTTCACATTGACCTCTGTTTTCACTGTACACCACTACCTGCTTGCTGCTGGACAGAAATCTACTGCGCCTTTTTATCTAAGTAACTAACCTGGAAGGCTGGGAATCAGGCTGGAAGGGGACATGCCTGAAGGCACCCGTCCCTCTCTATTCACACTGCCTTTGGGACTAATCTGTAATGGGAATCCTAAATACAGCCTTAGACCTGACACCACACAAGAAGGTTTAGGAACAAATGAAACAGACATCCCATGTTACCAGAGATGCTGTCATCTCCTTTTTGTCTACTAACATCACAAAATTCATTGCCCTTTTACAACAGCTATCTCTATTGTGTTCTTTTTCTGTTACATACAGAGATATTCTGGGGACTAGCACAAGGTGAAGAGAGAATTTCTGTATATTGTACAACCTGATAGCAAGAACTAATGAAAAAGACATATTATAATGGCCGCCACTATTTTCTTTTAGTAAGACTCCTTTTGCAGAAAGGCTGGAGAAGAATGTTAGCAAATCAGTAAGACTGCCCTGTATGTTTTTAGCAACACCTGCATGGTGAGTGGGTAGCTGCTTCTGTGAGACTACTGTTTACACTATTTTAGGATCTTTTCTCAAACATATATTGTATGAAACTCATCTTGGGGAAAATTCTTAATCATTTTGGGTCATGCTTCTTGTACTGCTACAAATTATTTTTTCACTCTCTCCTGACCTCAAACATCAAAACAATCCCCCTCATTAATCTCTTCTATTCACAACGTGAATGTTGAACCCTGAGCACTGATCACAAAGATAACAAAAATTAAATTAAAAAAATTCCATTGGTCAACTTAAAATTTCAGAAGTTTGGTTTGGGGTTTTGTTTTGGTTTTCTTTTCTGCCAGGAATGTCATCCAGAAATTCTTGCAAATGAGCATTTCAAGCTTTCCTCAAGGGGAATTGTGATCAGGAAAAACATGCAGAAAGAAAAATTGAAATGCTAAGTAGAATATTCAAATTTCACATAGACTATTTCTGTTAATTCTTTTATTCAAATCTACTGCATGTGTAGTAATGAAGAGATGTAGTAAAGGCTTACCAATAGGATTCATAGAATCATAGAATAATTTATGTTGGAAGGGACCTCTGGAGCTCATCTAGTTCAGTCATCAAGCCCGCAGCAGGGCTAAGCAGATCAGGTTGCTCAGTTGCCCAGCTGAGTTTTGAGTGTCTCAAAGGACAGAGATTCCACAACCCCTGTGATCCCTTGTTCCAGGGTCTGACTGCTCACATCATGAAAAAAAAATCCTGTATCTAACAGGACTCTCCCTTGTTTCAACTTTTCTCCACTGTATCTCAGCCTGTCCCCTGTCCATTTCCAAAAAGAGCCCAGCTCTGCCTCCTCTGCATCTTCACATCAGGCAGCTGTAGGCAGCAATAAGATCCCCTTTTGTCTTCTCTTCCCAATGCTGAACAAACCAATTTCTCTGACTCTCCTGAAGACAGAAAAAAGGCCATGATGGCCAAAGAACAGTCCATAGCCAGTACTATCAATCCTGGAGAAGAGAAGGCTCCAGGGAGATCTTATTGCGGCCTTCCAGTACCTAAAGGGGGCCTACAGCAGAGCTGGGGAAGGACTTTTTACTAGGGCGTGTAGCGATAGGGACGAGGGGGAATGGATATAAACTGGAAGAGGGCAGGTTTAGATTAAACATGAGGAAGAAATTTTCCACTTTGAGGGTTGTAAGGCACTGGCACAGGTTGCCCAGAGAGGTTGCTGAGGCCCCATCCCTGGAGGTGTTCAAGGCCAGGCTGGACGTGGCCCTGGGCAACCTGGTCTAGTGGGAGGTGTCCCTGCCCATGGCAGGGGGGTGGAACTCAATGATCTTTAAGGTCCTTTCCAGCCTAAACCATTCTATGATTCAGTATGATCCTTCCGTTTATACAGACTTGAACCCTTAAAAAGGCTTTTAATAGAAGCACAGCTTAGACCACATTGTAATGAACAGAAAAAAAGTCAAAATAAAAAAATAGAAAATCCTCCAAAGTTTTATATCTACTAGGTTACTGTAAGTAAA
Source organism: Charadrius vociferus (assembly GCF_000708025.1). Classification (NCBI taxonomy): domain Eukaryota; kingdom Metazoa; phylum Chordata; class Aves; order Charadriiformes; family Charadriidae; genus Charadrius; species Charadrius vociferus. The sequence goes on along the minus strand of NW_009647735.1, from coordinate 4,078,072 downwards.
CTTTGTGCCTGGAAAATGCACTTGCGTTCTCACACATTCGGCCACAACACGCAACTCGGTGGAAGGAAGCTCAACTCAAGTGCCCTGGGAGAGTCCCTGGGCCCCCCCTGCCACCCCAAAAAGCACAGCACCTGCCAGCACTGGGAACTGAGCCTGCAGCGTGGCACCACCGCCACAGAGCACTCCCACACCTTCTGGGAGAGTTCCCAGCCTCCCGCCCACCACGGCCAGCCCTGTCAGCCCCCCGCCAGGCCCGCACCCACTTACCAGCCTGTCAGGCGCTCCAACACAGCCAACAACCACCCAAACAGTCAATAACTGACCCTGCAGGCCTCTTTTGTTCAAGAAACAGCCAATCAGGAGCCAGCAAACAACAACAGACCAGCCAATCACAGCCCACAGATGCTGTGGGCTGCAGAAGCTTCTAGAAGCTCCCAGCAGCGACAGAAAGCAGCAGTCTAGTGCTCAGAAAAACAAAACCCAGTGCAAATACAGAACCAGAAGCAAACAAATACGTAAATGAACAAGTTCTAATTAGACATAACTGGAAAATAATTCACAGGGAGGGCAATCAGGTGCTGGAACAGCGACTAAGCAAGGCAAGCCCGAAGCAACTTGACTTGACCTTCGCTCTACCACAGATGGTGGGGCAGAGCAGATGGCCTCCTAAGGTCCCTTCTAACAAACTTAAATCATTCTCTGATTTATACCATTGTGCATGCATAGAGTAACCAGCACCATGTTAATTGGCAGTCCGTACCTGGGCTCAACAACCTAACTGGAGGGCTGTGATTAAGGAACATTAGAGAGGTTGTAACAGGTTCAAGCCAAAAGCCTGACTAGCCCAGTGGAGGTATACCTTGAGATGATATGAAAATGCTAAAGCAGGTACAGTATTTCCTCCTGCTGCTGTCTCAGGATCCAGCCATTTGTAGCTTCAGCCATTTCCTGAACTGACATTGTTGCTATACATTTAATAAATAAGACACATGATTTCTCTGAGGATTTGCTATGTCTCCTCTTAAACTCATTAAACTCTAAGCAGTGACAGCATCCTGTGACCAG